>NC_142940.1:26779798-26792298 GCF_046866305.1 Octopus bimaculoides
ACAATTCGTTCCATGACTTTGCTAATATGTGAAGTCAGAGAGATGGGCCTGTAGTTCCCAGACTCTGCTCTGCTTCCACCTTTATGGATAGGACATATGGTGCCTTCCTTCAGCTTTTTGGGAAGTTTACCATTTGCAAGGAAACTCTGGAATAGTATCCGGAGTGGTCCTGCTAATTCTTGTTTACATGATTTTAAGAGGACAGCTGGGAAACCATCGGGGCCAGTTGCCGAATTTGAGCTCATTTCATTTATGGCAGCTATCACATCCTCCTCCTCAATGTCGATGTAGGTAATGGATTCAGTCCCCTTCTGCTGTGTGCTATTGTCAAAGAAATCAGCTGGGTTTTTTATCTGCATGTGACTCAGAGGAGAGGTGAAGACACTCTTGAATTGTGTACTGAGCACTTCACTTATCCATGTGGGATCTGCAGTCAGTGAGCCATTAGGCAGGAATAGGGGTCCTATCTTATACTGCACCGTAGCAGTCTCCTTTGCAAATCTATAGAAAGCCTTGGGGTTTGTTTTTATGCTTTCTACTGCTCTCTTCTCCTCTGCTCTCTCTTTTTCATGGGAGAGTTTAATTTTGTTTTCTATTTCTAACAGTGTTAGTTTTAATTTAGCCCTTTTCCTATCCTCCAGTTCTCTATTTAACTGGTTTCAGACCTTTGTTCTGTGTCTCATAAGGATTTTCCTGTCTCTAGGAATTCTATTGGCATGTTTGCTGGTCTTTCTATATGGCACGTATTTGGTGCATATGTCTTGTATGGTTGACATAAAATGACTTAGTTTGAGGTCATTGTCTTGTATAGAAAGGTTGTCATGCCAGTTTTGATTTCGAATCTCTCTGCGAATTGACATCCAGTCCGCCCTGTGGAAATTCAGGTTGGATATTGCTTGAGTCCTCCTGGTGGGGTGGGTGTCAGTGGGTTGTCTAGGACCATACATAGTTAATTCTATAATGTTATGATCTGAGAGAGATGTGGGCGTTATTTTCACATTATGGATTAGGCTCACATTGTTTGTGAAGCAGAGATCCAAAATATTGCTTCCCCTGGTTGGTTGGAGTATCACTTGTTCCATGAACAGCATGTTGGATAGTTCTAGCAATGATTTTGCCTGGCTTTGTTCATGCAGTGACATCCCAGAGAGGATGTGACCTTCAGGCCATTTAACATTTGGGAGGTTAAAGTCGCCTAGGAAAAATATATTGATGTGTTGGTCCAGATTTGTCAGGACCTCTTCTATGCGTCTGAGGCTGTCCTCAAATTTACCTTCCTGCTTTGCGGTATTTGGTGGACGGTATGTTGAGCATACAACTACATCAATTTGTTTTATGTGTACTATTAAAGTATCACATACAGAGTTTGAGTGTGATAGTAGTAGTAGAGGTGTGACATCTTCTCGGATGTACATTGCAACTCCCCCATGACTTCTATCCCTTCTGTCTGTTCGGAGTACGGCATACTCTGGTATATTTATCTCCGCATCTGCTATATTAGGTGTTAGATGCGTTTCGGTAAGCACCATGCATATTACTTGATTGCATGTTACTAGGTCTTTCAAGTATAGGAACTTGTCTTTGCCGCCTGTTCGTAATAGGCCCCGGATATTCAGTAGGAATATGGGTGTGATATCTGTGCAGGGGTTCCTGGTGTTAGCGGTGGCCATCCCTGATCCATCATCTGTGGTGGTCTTGGACAATGGTTCGTGTGGCGTTGACTCTGTACCCTCTGCATCCACGTTAACTGTTGTACCGTTTTCTGGGCCACGCTTAAAAAAGCTTGCTGCTCAGCTACTGCAGTTCGTACAGCCTCTGCATATAGCCTTTTTTTGGGAGCAGAAGAAATATACGGACTTCTCTCTTTGTGAGTCCTGTTGGTATTCGGTGGATTTTGTGTACGTAGATTTAAGCTTTCTGGTCTCCCTTTTCTGGTCTCCTGCTTATTTTGTTGTAAGTGGTTAATCTACCTTGTTTAGCTGGTGGTGTTTGGGATGGGCAAATTTGCAGTTTCGTCCCTTTTCCCCGTGCCAGCAGGTACCATTTAGGTAGAATTTACAGATCTGTTTCTTTTTCTTTTTCTCTGTTTGACGTGTTTGGGCTTGAAGCCTGTTTGTGTTTACCGTCTTCTTGTCTGTTCTCCTGTCTTTGTCGTTTGTGGTGCAGCGTTGACTGTATTCCCCATGGTCATTGCATCCCTCATCAGTGGCTACAGCACTGGTGGCATCTGCCTTGTCTTGGTGATCCGTTTGGTCCTCCTGAGCCTGAGTACAGTGTGCAGGGTCTTCACTGTCCATTTTTGTGTCCGTGTCTCTCATAATGCCTTCTAGGAGGTCATATATATATACATATATATACACACATAAGTATACACACACACACACACACACACACACACACACACACATATATATATATATATATATATATATATATATATATATATATATATATATATATCTGTATATGTGTATTCATATATATATATATATTTGCATGGCAAAAATTTAGATTCAGATGAAAATGGTACTTAAATTGAGGCACCAGAATTTAGTACGTTATTATCTATAAAGTTTCAAAAAAAGGTGATTAGAATCAAAATAAGCTACTAGTATATATATATATATATATATATATATATATATATATATATATATATATATATATATATATATATAAATATATATATATATATATATATATATATATATATATATATATATATCTGTGTGTGTGTGTGTGTGTGTGTGTGTGTGTGTGTGTGTGTGTACACACATATATATATATACATAAATATACAAACATATATATATGCATTCATGTATATATATATACATACATATTTGTATATACATGTGTATACATACACATATATATGCACATATATATATATATATAAACATATATATATATGTGTGTTTATAGTATTAATAAATTTATAAACTTATCAATAATATTCTCAAGAAATCAATATTTAATATTTCGAAAGATATATATCCAATATGACATGGTAATATAATAAATTTAAAATTTAAAATATAAATATACGAAATATAAATATAAATATGTATAAAAATATGAATGTAGATAAAGATACATGTGAATATAAATGCGTATAAAAATTTATGCGTAATTAAGCATGAATATTGTAAAGTCTAAAATATAAAAAAAACCTAAAATTTAAAGAATTAAACATTTGACGATCGTTTCGCGGATATTACTATAATCACAATGTGATCAAAAGATCAGCATACTATCAGTAATTCCGCTCTTCTGAGATGAATTAAGAACCAATAGTATATGTAATATTAATTAAAACATTAGAAATATTAAAAAATTAAAAATAATAATAAAGTGTATACTGTCCTTCCAATATTACTTATAAAAGTTATATATAAACATATATATATAAACATATATATATAAACATATATATATAAACATATATATATACATATATATATTTATGTACATATATATGTATACACATATACATACATATATATATACATATATATATATTACATATTTACATACATATACATACCTATATATATATACATACATATAGGTAACATTAGATAACCTCCACATAATTAATTAAATCAATGGCTAACTAACGCAATTGACCTGCTTCTTCCTGTGTTTGTTTCTCCATTCTCTACATGATTATACATACATATATATACATATATACATATATATATACATACATATATATACACATATATATATACATATATATATATACATACATATACAAATTATGTGCATATACATATATACATATATATGCATATATATATATATATATATATATATATATATACGTACACATATATACATATATATTTGCATTTATAATACATATATATATATATATATATATACGTACACATATATACATATATATTTGCATTTATAATACATATATATATATATATATATATATATATATATATATATATATATATATATATATATATATATATATATATATATATATATATATATATACATACATTATATGATCGAACGCAACGCATCCATTTCCAAATAAGTTTTATCTTAATAATTCTGATGCGCACTATACAACTATCTCTTTTCTCCTTCTATTATTTTTCTTTCTTTTAGTCTTTCTCCTCCTCCCCTTCACCGTTCTCTTTCTCTCCCTCTCTCCCCCACTCTTTCACCTTGACGCTCTCGTTGCTCACACGTGACCAGCGGCTTTCTTTCTTTCTTCTTCTTGCTTTACAAGAGACAAGACACACTTTTGCCTGTCTCTTGTCAAAGCTTATTTCTCCAGCGTTCACCACTTCACCTCATGATGGCTTAACAGCCCTCACCGTTTGTTTCTACTGTTTTGTTCTTACTGTCGAGCTTTTGTTACCACTTTAACCCTCCGCAAACCCCTAATATTATTTAATTTGCTTTGCGGGAACAACTGTTTTAACGAAGTTGCGTCTTGTCCCAATGTTTGAAATCAGAGTAGATAAAACGGTGGACAACCGATGAAGGGATTGTTCTTTATGTTGCCTGTCTCGTTTCTCTATTTGTTTCTTTCGTTGTTAAAAAAAAAGTTCGTTTTTCATGTTTTTGTTTTTATGTCCTCGTTTTTCATTTCGTTCACATTTTTTGACGTCCTATACACATATATGCACGTATATATACATATATATATATATGTAGGTATGTACATATATGCATGAATATATGAATATATATATATATATATATATATATATATATATATATATATATATATATATATATATATACATATATACATATATATACACACACATGCATATATACAGATATATATACAAATATATGTATGTATATAGATATATAGATATATACGTATATATATACATATGTATGTATATATATATATATACACACACACACACACACATATATATATATATATATATACATATATATATATATATATATATATATATATATATATATATATATATATATATATATATATATATATATATATGTATATATATATATGTATATATATATATATATATGTATATATATATATATATATATATATATATATATATATATATATATATATATATAGAGAGAGAGAGAGAGAGAGAGAGAGAGAGAGAGAGAGAGAGAGAGAGAACCTAGACCCCACACACATTCATTTAACACTAGGTGAAAATAGAAAACAACTAAAACTGCTAACAATAGCAGGCCTTGCCACCCGCATACCTTCCCCAAAAATATAGATAGCATTCCTTTACCTAAAAACTTAGATAACACGACTCCTAGACCTCCTAAAAAAGTGGCGGACGCTCTATTCTGTGGTACACACCCCCTTTCTCACTTAACGTTAAGAACGTAGCTAAGTTCTTCTTTAGAATACTAGACTCTAACTTCCCTCGACAACATAAATGTCATTCTATCGATCCACCCTGAAACTATCCTATTCTACCTCACCCAACTTCGAATCTATTGTAGCAGCCTCTAATAAGCAAAAGCTATCTCTTTACAATAAAAACTCACATCACCACAACTCTAGTCATACGAACACTCAACACACGCATAGCTTCAGCACAGATACCCTTATATCAGACCACAACGACAACCCAACCCATCATACTGACACTGCCCAGAGCACCAATACAATCTCTACCACCCCTACAAATAGTGCAATTAATAGCAACAAAAATAATAATAGCAACGTTGGTAATGATAACGTTAATAATACTAATAATATAGAATCTTCTACCCACTTCTATAACCTCTCCTCTGATGATACTACCTCCTATTACGGAACACAGTCTCCAAATCTCACCTAATTGTAATTGCCGTCTTGGAACCACCTGCCCCTTACAAACCCATTGCAGAAGTTATAATGTAATTTACAAATGCACTGTCCTTAATGTATTGCACAACTCTACAGCCATATACATAGGATCAACCATATGCCGATATGCCGCTCACCTCCACTCGTTTGGATACGATAAACATAGTAAATCTACAACACTTGCCAACCACATACATCATCTCAAAAATACAAATATATCCTATACTCTATCATGGTCCATATTGGACTCAGGGCCTCCCTCTCGAGGTCAACGCTCAACCTGCAAATCTTGTCTGAAGGAGGCACTTCACATATTAAAGCACAACTCTCCAGCACTGCTAAATAAACATAATGAGGCATTAAACACATGTAATCACCGCTTTTTCCACACATTCAAATGCCAAAATGACCATACAATACATTTCCACAATACCCCTTAGATAATCCCTATAACCTTATAAATCTATATTTTAACTTCTAACCCCTCAGTTATACTCATACTAGAATTTCACAACTATCTAATTATATTCGGGTGTGTGCGCATCCATGAATATGTGCGTGTATTCACGTACGTATGTACGTGTCTATATGTGGATGTATGTATGTATATAAGGTATATATACATGTATATAACACATACAGATACACGTATATGCGGGTGTGCATGTACACATGTTTTTATTCTACTACTAATACTACTGACCTGTCCAACCATCCTAATTCCTTTCTCTACCCTATCATTTAGATTCCATCACTGCAATTGACACTCCTTAAATCTTTATATATCTCTCTCCATACCCCCCCCATTCCTTCTATCTTTCTACACTCTAATATCTTTCTCTCTATTTCACCCTTATCCTCTTGTTCCGACTTTCTTGTTATATTCACTGACCATTCTGGTACACTTTCCCTTATCTCTATTTTTTGTATTCCTTTTTCTTTTCTTTTCTTTATTCCTTTTTCTTTTCTTTTCTTTATTCCTTTTATTATTTTCTTATTCCTTTTTCTTCTATTTCTCCTCACTTTTTTTCTCTTCCTTTATTCCTGTTTTCGATTTGACCCTACTAATAATACATCCCTTGCTTTTAGGTCACTTTAAACAGAACCCTTGATTCAGTAACACTGTGTATAAACTCTGTATTTAGAATGACCAATTTCAAAGACTGTTGGATTTTACTCATAGGAAATTGGAATCTTAATAATGGATTTACAAAGGCAACGACCAATCTTAAAGACTACTGGATTTTACTCACAAGGTATTGGAATCTTATATGAATACCATTCTACCTAAACAATGGATTTACAAATACAATATCCCTACATTCACTCTCTATTTCCTATCTTATGTAAACTAACCATTGCTTAACCATCCTCTCACACCATCTCCGACGAAGGGATATAATAAATAGCCTGGAAACAGCTGTAAGATATTCTATTTATAAATGTTCTATATTATACACAGCCTTGGATTTTTTTCAATCTCATTACGAAATCCTCCTTATATAGATATATTTATATATACATATCTATATAGGGGGAGAATTCACAAACAAAAAAATAGACAAGGACAGGTGGTGTAGACAACAAACAGATGTATTAGTTTAACGTTCGGGAAGTGACAAGTCTTTAACATTTCGAGCTTACGCCCTTCCACAGAAAGTAACACAGAAAGAAACAAGGAGAGAAAATATAGTATGTGTAGTGGCAAGCGATCTATCATGGCGAATGCCGGACAGAGGGGTCACACAGAAGAGCTAGGAAGAAGGGGAGACAATAAAGTAGTGGTGATCCCAAAATGAAGGTGTTCGTGCGTGTGTATATACATATCTATATATACAGTTATATATATACATATACATATATATATATACATATATATATATATATATATATATATATATATATATATATATATATACATATATATATACATATATATATATACATATATACGCACATATATATACATATATAAATACATATATAGATATGCATATATATATATATACATACATGTACATATATATATATATATACATATATGTACATATATGTATATACATACATATATATGCATATATATATATACACATATATATATATACGTATATATACATATATATATACAGATATATATATATACATATATATACATATATATATATATATACACACATATATATATATATACATATATATATATATATATATATATATATATATATATATATATATATATATATATAAATAAGACCCCAAAACCATCAGTTACCAGGCTCACCTTAAGTAATCTAATTTTGCAACATTAGGAGGTTACAGGAATGCATTTAACGGGAAAAAAATTTTTCAATGATTCCGGGATTGGGGGGTATCATTTTTCCGAACCAAAATAAGGGATTTGCAGCTTATTAGGAGGCAAGGGTACTTGATTCCACGGAAAAAAAAAATCCAATTTTTTTGTTTTTTTCTTCCTTAGGCGTAGGAGTGGTTGTGTGGTAAGTAGCTTGCTTACGATCCACATGGTTCCGGGTTCAGTCCTACTGCGTGGCACCTTGGGCAAGTGTCATCTACTATAGCCTCGGGCCGACCAAAGCTCTGTGAGTGGATTTGGTAGACGGAAACTGAAAGAAGTCCATCGTATATATATATATATATATATATATATATATATATATATATATATATGCGTATGTATATGATTGCGTATCAGTGTTTGTCCTTCCAACATCGCTTGACAACCGATGCTGGTGTGTTTACGTCCCCGTAAATTAGCAGTTCGGCAAAAGAACCGATAGAATAAGTACTGGGCTTACAAAGAATAAGTCCTGGGATCGATTTGCTCGACTAAAGGCGGTGCTCCAGCATGGCCACAGTCAAATGACTGAAACAAGTAAAAGATTAAAAGAGAGAGTAAAGAGAGTGAAAATCGTACGGGTGTTAATATAAAAATAGACCATAATGTTGTTGTTATTTAGCCTCATACAAACCCTGATACTGCAAACGTATCATCAAAGACATTCCAGACGTCAGTAAACCGTCTTTTTAGGGATAATCTTGGAAATTACATACAATGGGCATGTGATTTAGGTAGGGGGATACTTTGGCTGCTATTTTTAGCGTGTCGAGCGACCCGGTAGAGGCTCTTTCATTGGTTCTATTGCGTGATGAGATTTTTTTTACACATATATGTAATATGTATATATATCATCGGCAGAAGTTAGAGAGTAAGTCAAAAGCTGAGAGTTCCATGTATTGGCACTTATCAAACACGAAATTGTCCATTGTTACCCTGTAACTTCTGACGGAATAACTTCTAAAATACAAAATTTTGTCACAAACCATAAGAGTAAACCCTGTTCTATGTGACACATTATAACAGTATCGGAAGTTTGAAAGTGTTTAGTTTTAAAAAATCAATTCAATAATCTGCACGTCTAAGCCGACCTCGGCGAAATTTGAACTCGAAACATGAACAAAGACGAAATGTCACTAAGCATTCCGCCCGGCCAGTTAACGTTTCTATCAGCTCACCGCCTTAGTATCCCAACATTCATTTTAGAAATATATTCTTTATTCTTATGGCTTAGGCATTACTTCGTACTTTCTCAGTTACCGACATTAAATTTAGTAATATTTTACCTTATAACTGTTTCACTAATTTTTGTTCAAAGCGACTACCGATTCTGAATTCCTCATACACCTTTCTATCATTTGAGCTTAAGAAAGGTACACTTTAAATTAGAAATTAAAAAATTTATGTTAGTTGAAGTTGAATATCTGTCTTACTGCCCACTTAAGGTCTAACATATTTTGATGTAAAGTTTTTCTGCTGAACCAAATCTCAAACTATTTATGCCAAAGTGTAGATGAGGAGGGGTGCTCTTTAAAACAATCACCAGTATACAATTTAGTTGAAAACTGAATTAGTGGTGAAGCTTGGACGTTGCCATGATTGACGACATGGTGCACTTAAGAATATACTCAACCACTGCCAGTGTTCAATGATATATATATATATATATATATATATATACATACACATACAAATATATATATATATACACACACACATATATGAATACATATATATATACATATAAATGTATATGTATATATAAATGTATGTATATCTTTCCTTTCCTGAGCGTCCAATAACACTATCCATATCACGTCCTCACTTTGTTGTTTTTTTGAACTTATATATATATATATATACATACATACATATATATATATATATATATGCATATATGTATGTATACACATATATATACATATATATAGATACATATATATATATATATATATATATATATATATATATATTTTTAAATATATAGATACATATATACATATAAACATATACGTATATATACGGGCCCGCTTTCCCGGTTTCTATGGCGTATGTGTTCCCCCCAGTCGCAGCGTTACTCAAGAAAGAGGTAGAAAGAGTGAGAGAGAAAGTTGGGGCGAAAGAGTACAACAGGAGTCGCCACCACCTCCTGCCGGAGCCTCGTGGAGCTTTAGGTGTTTTCGCTCAATAAACACACACAACGCCAATCTGGGAATCGAAATCGCGATCCTCCGACCGCGAGTCCGCTGCCCTAACAACTGGACCATTGCGCCTCCACATACGTATATATATATATATATATATATATATATATATATATTCATATAAATATATACATATATATATTCATATATATATATATATATATATATATATATATATACATACACATATATACATATACATATATAAATATATATATTTATATATACATATGTACATATCTATAGATATATGCATATATATATATATATATATATATATATATATATATATATACACATATACATAACTATATATATATATATATTCATATATATATATAGATATATATGAGAGTATTGTAGTTTGCTTGAAGCATTGTGTATTGTTTGTAAAGAATAAAAAGTTTTGAATAGTACAACAATGCACTATAATACAAAATATGGACTATATACCTGTTGTAATTTAGTTATCTATAGTCCGATGATATTTCGAAATACAATTCGTTCTTCAGATATTCTTACATGGAGTCTCTGCTATAAACAATATCTGAAGAAGGAATTGTATTCCGAAATATCATCGGACTACAGATAAATAAATTACAACAGGTAATATAGTCCATTTTTTGTACCATTCAATACATTTTATTCTTTATATATATATATATATATATATATATATATATATATATATATATATATACATATATATATATATATATATATATATATATATATATATACATATATATATATATATATATATATATATATATATATATATATATATATATATATATATAGATATCTATACATATATATATATATATATATATATATATATATATATATATATATATATATATATATATATATATATATATATATATATATTATTTTGTTTAAAAGAGTTCCAACACTGTCTGTTTTTTATGTTTTATTTATATTCCTGCAAAACCAATGTGGGATATAGAATATGGAATATACAATATGTAATATAAAATAAAAATGGATGGTACAATGAAATAAAGTATTGAATGTCTTATTGAATAGATGAAATATTGAGTGTTCAATATAAAGGATTAAATATATAAAGGCGAATACGTATTTTCTATACCTTGTGGTATTTCATCATGGCCGGTATATTTAGAGAGACTTAGAAATATTAATAACTATATATATATATATATATATATATATACATATAAATAGACACATATATATATATATATATACTTATAAATATAAATCTATAAATATACATATCTGATGCTTGAACGGAGATGTGTCAATATCTGATATTTCAACGGAGATATGTCGATATCTGCTGCCTCCAAGAAGTAAGGTGGAGAGGAGGTTCCTCACAGGCAAAGAACACACGTACAAGATTTTCTGGGCAGGGAACACAGACGGGGTCTGGGGCGTGGGTATACTTCTTGCGGAGAAATGGATGGATAAGGTAATCGAGGTAGTCAGAGTATGCCATAGAATACTTAAGATTAGATTAGTGCTTCATCATGGCTTTGCAACCATTATCTCGGCCTATGCCCCTCAGCCAGGTCTACCCGATGGAGAGAAACACCGATATTATGATACCCTATTGCAGACTACCTCGTTGACGAATGACAGGGACCTTCTCTTTGTGGCTGGTGACTTCAATTGACATGTTGGACAACATACAGGGGCTTCTATGGCGTACATGGAGGCTACGGTTTTGGTTCTTGCAATGAGGAGGGAACCAGTTTGCTGGAGTTCTGCGATGCAAATGATCTTATGGCTTGCAATACTAACTTCAGGAAACCTGCCAGTCTCCTACCGTTCTGGCACTAGCCAAATTGACTACATTCTCGCCAGAAAAAGGGAAAGATGGCTGCTTATAAATGCCAAAACCTTCCCAGGCGAAGAATGTACACAACATAGACTGGTAGTTAGTGACTTCAGGATCAGGGCTAAGTGGTTGCCCAGAAGACGACCAGCATGGAGGAGAAGGGTCTGGAAGCTTAAAGATCCTGTGAATGGCCAGAGATTTAGAGACATATTACTCGAAGCCCTTGACGAAATACAAGGGGATATAGCTTCACACGATGTAGAAGACAACTGAAGGTTTCTA
>NC_142940.1:26797298-26804798 GCF_046866305.1 Octopus bimaculoides
GTGTTAAGCAGGAAATGTGGTGTCAAAACAGGAAGTGTGTGTAAGGGGAGACAAGTGTTTTTAGTTAGAGTTATGAACTCTTTTTTTCAAAACAGGAAGTTTGTGTCTGTTCATAGAGAAATAAGGTCACTGAGGGGTGTGTGTGTTAAGAGATGGTTGGAATTTCTCTATGAAAAGATTCTCCTTGTTGATTCTTTCTTGTGTGGAGATTCTGTCTTTACATTGATAGAAAGGGAATATAATGAATTTAGGGTTTTTGTTTCTGGCGCAAGAGTCTATGTGGCCACTGAGTGGAATTTGGCGGTATTGAGGGAGGTTTATTTGTTCCTTATGGACAGCTACTCTTCTACGTAATGGGAGGCTCGTCTGTCCGATATAGAAGTTTTGGCAACCTGCGCAAGTAAGGACATAAATGAGGTTACTCGAGGAACAAGAGAAATTGGTTTTAATTTTAAACTTTGTTCCTCGTTTGAAGGTAAATTCAGAGCCTTCAAGTAGGTAAGGGCAGGTGCCACAATTAGGGCGTGCACATTTTTTAACTGATGGGGGTGGAAGTGGTGTATGTAGTTTGGAATTGGTTAATAATGTTTTCAAAGATTTGTGTTGCCTTTTGCATTTAAGGACTTTGTGTGTATTAATGATATTGTTCAGACCCGAAAATGAACAATATCATTAATACAAAGTCCTTAAATGCAAAAGGCAACACAAATCTTTGAAAACATTATTAACCAATTCCAAACTACATACACCACTTCCACCCCCATCAGTTAAAAAATGTGCACGCCCTAATTGTGGCACCTGCCCTTACCTACTTGAAGGCTCTGAATTTACCTTCAAACGAGGAACAAAGTTTAAAATTAAAACCAATTTCTCTTGTTCCTCGAGTAACCTCATTTATGTCCTTACTTGCGCAGGTTGCCAAAACTTCTATATCGGACAGACGAGCCTCCCATTACGTAGAAGAGTAGCTGTCCATAAGGAACAAATAAACCTCCCTCAATACCGCCAAATTCCACTCAGTGGCCACATAGACTCTTGCGCCAGAAACAAAAACCCTAAATTCATTATATTCCCTTTCTATCAATGTAAAGACAGAATCTCCACACAAGAAAGAATCAACAAGGAGAATCTTTTCATAGAGAAATTCCAACCATTTCTTAACACACACACCCCTCAGTGACCTTATTTCTCTATGAACAGACACAAACTTCCTGTTTTGAAAAAAAGAGTTCATAACTCTAACTAAAAACACTTGTCTCCCCTTACACACACTTCCTGTTTTGACACCACATTTCCTGCTTAACACAAACTTTTAACCCTTTTTTTAAACCTAACAAAACTCAACTCTCATGCATCCTTATTTTTCCTACCAATTTATACATGAACTACTATTGAACTACAAAAGCTCAAAGACAATATAATGTATGGGTATATTTATTTTTTTTATATATTATTGTTTTATATATTATTTTCTTCATTTTGTACTTTTTTGTACTTCACATTTTCATTCTCCTTCTTGATAATTTGCTTCATCGCAATGAAAACCGGTTAGGAAAAATCTTAATTAAATTATGCTCCCAGTTCAGCATTCTGGCTTTTTTACATTTTCCTATTATTTCTCCACGTGCGGTTAACACAACCCCACTATTTACTGACTTATAAATACATATATATATAAATATATAAGCTATTAATATATTTCTATATATATATATATAAAAATATATATACATAAATAGAAGCACTCTGAGAGAAAACCTGGACCTAAGTAGCATCAGAGGGGGGTGTGCAAGACATTGGTATGGTCATGTGTTGCAAAGGGACGAGGACAGCTGTGTGAAAAAGTGTGAGACTCCAGTATTACAGGGAACCTGAGTGAGAGGTAGACCCAAGAAGACCTGGGATGAGGTGGTGAAGCATCCTCTGAACAATGGGCGTCACGGAAACGTTTGGAAATAGACTGTACTTGAGAAGGACCGGCAAGCCAACTAATACCATGACCGTCGCCTATGCCAATGCAGCATAACCAGCCCATGTAAGAGTACCCTTCAATCATTGGGCAATAATCTGCACTTTCAAAGACCTGTTAAGGCAATTGAAACCGCTGTTGTGGCCGATGACAGTACCGCCTGATTGGCACGCAAGCCAGCGGCACATTAAAAGCACCATTTGAGCGTGGTCGATTCCAGTACCGCCTGAGTGGCCCTCATGCCGGTGGCATGTAAAAAGCATCCACTACACTCTCAGAGAGGTTGGCGTTAGGAAGGGCATCCAACTGTAGAAACCGTGCCAGATCGGATTGGAACCTGGTGCAACCTTCTCGCATGCCAGCCCTTAGTCAAATCATCCAACTCATGCCAGCATGGAAAGTGGACGTTAAACGACGATTATTATATATGTATATATACAGGAACAACAAGCAAGTGTATTACTTTGACACACGGCAAAAATGTAAGCCCTTTACGTTTCAAACCTATGCTCTTTGACAGAAAGGAATAAGAGGAAATAAATAGAGAGAGAATGAAAAAAACCTGTACACATAAAGGGTGCAATGTGTAAATTGTCACCATTTTATATTTTTCCTTTTCGTGCACTGTTTGTTTTTTATTTTGTCGACTACACAGTATAGTAGGGTTAATTGGGCACTGCCTGTGAGAAAAAAAACAGTACCATGATGCAATTCACTCTGCCAGAAGCCTCAATATGAACATTTCCGAGTGTTTGGGTGTCCATCTGAGGACATGCACCGAGAATGATAAAAATCAAACATCATGGTGCCTGGAGTGATCACTAGTAATGGTAACATTATGCCTCCATTCATCTTCCCACACAACCTCAGAGTCAACACAGAGGCCCACATCAAGTGCTTGGAGAAGGTAGTGCTGCCCTCGATTAAGAGGGTGGCTGCTGGAAGTCCCTACATCTGGCAACAGGGCTGCACCATGCCACACAAGTAGAAGAACCCAGTCATGGCTGCCAGACAATTTCTGCAATCACATCACCCCTAACTCCCCAGACTGCAACCCGATTGAATATTAGGTATGGAGCACAGCTGTTCGAGAGACCAACAAAACTCCTTATAACACCTAAGATGAACTGAAGGCAAGGATTATGGCAGCATTCACCAACTTAGTCATCTGGAGGCCGTGGTTGAAGCCAATGGTGATTTTATCGAATAGATTTACTTTTTAGTATTTCAAGATATTTTTAAGTAGTTTTGGTAAACATATTTGTTAAAATGAGATGCTACAGTTATTTTCACTTTTGCGTAATTTAGATGACAATTTATTCACCGCACCATATATATGTATGTATACACACACGTGTGTTCCCTTTCACTTCATGACAACTGGTGTGTAGGTTTGTTTACGACCCATAACACAAATCTTCACCAAGAGGCTGACAGAATAAGCACCAGACTTAAAAAAGCAGGAAAAAAACACACAAGTACCGGGGGGGGGGGGTTGATCTGTTGGACCAAAACCCTTCAAGAAAATGCTCCAGCATGGCTAGTCAAGTAAAAGATAAAACAAAGTCCTTGAAGAAACCACGGTTAGTTAATCCCAAGATACGAACTAAATACTCTAAGAGAATCTCTCAGGCACTCTAAAGATTCTACAAGCTTGTATTAGCAGACCCTGATTGAATTCAGATCCTTTTGATAACGAAGTCATCATCATCATCATCGTTTAACGTCCGCTTTCCATGCTAGCATGGGTTGGACGATTTGACTGAGGACTGGTGAAACCGGATGGCAACACCAGGCTCCAGTCTGATTTGGCAGAGTTTCTACAGCTGGATGCCCTTCCTAACGCCAACCACTCAGAGAGTGTAGTGGGTGCTTTTACGTGTCACCCGCACGAAAACGGCCACGCTCGAAATGGTGTCTTTTATGTGCCACCCGCACAAGCCAGTCCAGGGGCACTGGCAACGATCTCGCTCGAAAATCCTACAGGAGCCAGTCAGGCGGTACTGGCAACGGCCACGCTCAAAATGGTGCATCTCATGTGCCACCCGCACAAGAACCAGTCCAGGGGCACTGGCAACGATCTTACTTGGCTTGCTGGGTCTTCTCACGCACAGCACATTTCCAAAGGTCTCGGTCCGTAGTCATCGCCTCGGTGAGGCCCAATGTTCGAAGGTCTTGCCTCACCACCTCAGCCCAGGTCTTCCTGGGCTACCTCTTCCACGGGTTCCCTCAACTGTTAGGGTGTGGCACTTTTTCACGCAGCTATCCTCCTCCATTCTCACATGTCCATACCAGCGCAATCGTCTCTCTTGCACGCCACAACTGATGCTTCTAATGTTCAGCTTTTCTCTCAAGATACTTACACTCTGACGGGTATTCACATTGACATTACACATCCAACGGAGCATACTGGCTTCATTCCTTGCGAGCTTACGTATGTCCTCAGCAGTTACAGCCCATGTTTCACTGCCATGTAGCATGGTTGTTCGTACGCATGCGTCATACAGTCTGCCTTTTACTCTGAGTGAGAGTCCCTTTGTCGCCAGCAAGGGTAAGAGCTCTCTAAACTTTGCCCAGGCTATTCTTATTCTAGCAGCTACACTTTCAGCGCACCCACCCCCACTACTAACTTGGTCGCCCAGATAGCGGAAGCTATCGACTACCTGAATTTGTTAATGTCATGCATTATTGAATTTTTCTTTTACCTGTTTCAGTCATTATTAGACTTGTGGCCATGCTGGAGCACCGCCTTGAAAAAATCTTTAACCAAATGAATCGACCTGAATACTTCTTAAAAGCCTGGTCCTTATTCTATCGGTTTCTTCTGACAAACTGTCAAGTTACAGAGATGTAAATACAGACACGATTGGCTTCTTTCAGTTTCCATCTACCAAATCCACACACATGGCTTTGGTCAGCCCGAGAGTATAATAGAAGACACTTGCCTAAGGTGCCAAGCAGCAGGGCTGAATCTGAAACCATGTGGTTGAGAAGCAGACTTCTTCACTACACAACCATGCCTCTACTGTAGAATACTTTTCACACACAAATACAGAAAAGAGAGGGAGATCAACAGGGTAACATCTCAATTGCTGTAACAAGTAAGAAAGAACACACACAACACTGACATACATAAAACACAACTATTTCTCACGTAAAACCTAAGCAAATACTATACAAACATTAAAAAAAAAAAATTTTTTTATATTTCAGAGAAATCAAAAACATTAACACTTTTGTATTGGTGTTTATTTTATTTATTTTTATTAAACTATTTAATTAAAAACATTATCAATAGCAACTTAGCAATATTTCTCTTTTTTTTTTTAAATCTTATTTTTGTGTTATTAATTTTTAATTTTTTTTCACAAATATTGTTTGTGGTCCACATAACAAGCTAGGTGAAATTGGAGAGGGAAAACATTGTAGATTGAGAAACAGGTATTGTCAAAAACAGGTAACTGGAAAGGGGTGGGGCAAAGAAGTGAATAACACACCCAGACAACAAGCTAACTTTACAATATAACTTTAGTGGCATAACTAGTAATAGGGTTGTAATCCTAAGTTAGCCCCACTAGGGCAGGGCAAGGTTCCAACATTACAAGCTAGGGAAATATTAAAAAAAAATAAAACTAAATTGCTACGATGAGCTTTTTAAGTAATAAGGGTTAGAAGCCCTTTCAAAAATTATGAGAAGGCTGGGATAGGTATATGACGGTATGTGTCTGCATGTATGCGTGTGTGTATGTGTCAATGATTTAAGGGATTGAGTAGAATACAGCAGAATTAAGATTACAACTAAGGTTAAGAGATTACTTTAGAAATGAAAAATGATTATAAAGTCAGAAATATTTTAAAAAAATAAATAACATTAAGTGATCTGAGCTATAACTTAAAAAAAAAAAGCTATGGGTTGGTTCTAATAGTTCTCCTTTAAAAAAAAAATGGAACCTGTACTTTCACAGTTGCCTGAGAGGGTGGTGTTGTTATAATTATTATTAGTAGAAGTAATATTAACAGATTAAGCAGAAAAAGCTACAATCGCACACCAAATCTTTGAGGTGGGGGAGGCCATCCACTTTGTAGATAAAATTCAACCAAAAAATAAACAATTGTAAAGAGAACTTGTTGGTATGAAAAGCTTTCTCTTTAATAGTTTCTTTTAAATTGTTTATATTTACTATCACCATAAAATCCTGCATAGGTTACACAACACAAAAATGGCCAGCAAAAAAATTAAACTATTGGCTATAATTCTAAAAACTCAAAATCCAACAGTTTATTTGTGAAATGATTAACACCACAACACACACCATGCTAATAATATTCCTGCAGATATTCACAGCACTGAGGAACAAGGAATTTAAAACAAGGAAAACAAAAAAATGAAAATAAAAAAAATAAACTGGATTATGTGTTCAACAACACTTTTATAGGCATCTATGTATCACAGCACCTCTGCCCTCGTTTAGAAATCAGCAAGTTTCTTGATATATTAGAATATAAATTTGGCAACTACAAACCAAAGCATAAGAATAATAAAGTTTCTTAATATAGGAGATGGAAATGGGAAGTTTTGACAGTCATGCCTTTCCCAAGGGTATTAGTGACAGTATAAGTGAAATAGTTCCAACCGGGAATCAATACAAGAGCTGTAGACTCAGCTCACATGAGCTTACAACCTACTTCATGGCACTCACATGTGCTATAATATTGCATGTAATAATAATAAATTGAAAAATACATGCCATTTTCACACAATGTTGAATATATTTCTTTTATTAAGAATATAGTAAGGTAGGAAACAAATGGAATGATAGAAGACTGGAATGCTTCAGCACTGTGCAACTGGGGAGGTTATATCATTCTAATTATTGAAAAAGCTGATAGGGTCAGGAAAAAAAAAAAAAATTGTTTTTGATAAAAAAATATTTTGGAATGGTAATATAATAATTGGCAGAATGGGTTGGGAAGGCACCATAAGGATGTATATTTGGACTTGTCTCTACTGAAATATATATTAAAAAAAATTCATAGTAAAATGGAATTTCTCAAGAAACTTGTGATGATGATGATGATGATGTTGTGTGTGTGTGTGTGTGTGTACAGAAACATAGATACAATCATATACAAATATATACCTGTGCATATTTATGTGTATATACGAGTATATATATATGTATTTATGTGTACATATGTGTGAGAATGAAAAAGATTTACAGAATCAATTACATACAACTACTTGGAATATGCTATATTTCTTTAGTTATGCTCTTACTCAAGTGTGTGCGTGTATGTGTGTCTGTACACACACTCATATATATACAAACACATAGATCACATGATAGTTGACATCTCAAACTCTTCACGTCTGCATATTCCTGTTGAACAAAACCTATTTTCACTCTACAGCATGTAATTGCTGGTAAAGGAAATTGTTGAGATAATTAACAGACATTATTGCCAGGAATATGGCATAAGCAAACCCAAAGACCATTCTTTGGCACTATGACAACATAAGAAAAAAATAT
>NC_142940.1:26809798-26846743 GCF_046866305.1 Octopus bimaculoides
AAGAAACTTTCATCAAGGCTTTCCTGCATAAAGCTGGAGCTATTATTGGAACTGATACACATCTTTCCTTTATCGCGTGCTTTTTGCAATACTGGCGTATTCTGTTGTGAAGAGCTGTGGTCAGTACTCTGGCTAACATCAGCAGATTCACGAATAGAGTTATGTCCATTAATAATTGCCTTATGGTCTACTTTATTATCACCAAGTTTACTCTCCCGTGTATTGTCCTTTGATGAATAACTTGAACAGAAAGACTCTGACATGGATAGAGGATCATAACTTTTAGCAAGATGGCTATTGTAAGATTTTGGTGTTTCATATTTAATAAATGAATTTTCTGAGCCACTTCCTGTCTTCTGAATTTGCTCATGAACTTTAATGACAATTTGTTGGTTTTCATTTTCTGGAGTGATACAAACTATCCCATCAACCTCTAAACTGTGTTGATATGAAATTGTTTCCCGACATAATGTGAGAATAGATTGTCGGAGAAGACGTTCAACTAGATCACGCTCGTTGGAAGCCATGCTAGTTCTCTGGCATCTGTAAAAGAAAAGAAAAAAATAAACATTATTAATGAGCATCAGACAAAGTAGAGAATACCTATCCCACCCCAGTTATTTTTAATAATATTATAATTAATTACCATGGATGAGATCTCTAGAAACACATAAAACACACAATACTTATCACAGTTCAACATTAAAGTAGTAATGCTGTTTTTTACAAAAAGTAAATTCAATTTCTGAATGAGACATGGTGATAAAGGTTTGCATGGGAACTTTAGGGGGGAAAAAGTTCTAACAGAGCAGCATTCTCTTGAACAAAGATATAGAGGTCAAGGGAGAAGGGGCCCACATATAATGTGGGTGAAGAATCAGTTCAGTGAATAGTTGCAAAATATAAGTACCAAGTTAGGAAGAACAGAGTTCATTATAATAATAAGGGAAGCAAGGGGATAATTAGGATGCAAATGGGTCAATATAAGAGGCTGATCTTTTTCTGCATCTGCAGTAATATGTTTACTTATATTTCAGGTCTGATCAAGCAGATCTATGACCAAAGTCATTACAGCAGTACTCATTCCATCTTTTTGTACGACTAGGACTACATTATCTATGGTGGCCTTTCTTCCGAAATGTGATTTGAAGGTAATAGACCACCAGTTTCAAAAGGTGAGTTCCAGCAGTTATACAGAGGCTCCTCATTGAAATGAGATGCCAATGTTATGAAATGAATGCTCTAGAGACATAGTACACTTGAGCCCCATGTCAATAGCCGCCAAAAGATAAAACAGTTGATGGCTAAGAAAAAGCCAAGTCATATGGATAGAGTTTTAACAATCTTGAGAGTGTACTGAAGTTGAGAGACGCCCTTAGTGTCCAAAACTTACATAGGTTAGTTTTATATGTGTTTGATAAATAATTATCAGTAATATATAGCCGTGAAATCAAACCATATCTTCCCCAGATCCAGTGCTAAACCAAATATACGTCACTCACCACACAGATTTACATGCACAGACACATACCAAAAGTTCTCTTGTAAGAGATAAATACATTTTATTCAATAAAAATTTTAATAATTTAGAAAGATGGTTAAAATTTTTATATAGCAACAATGATTTATGTTGCTGTTTTGATCAAAGCTATTCCAATGACCAAGCCACCTTTCAGGTAATGTACCCTAGATTACATTATCCAATGTGTCTCTTCTAAAAGACAGTAGGCTGTAATTAGGGAAATTTGGCTGCTGCTTCTAGCAAGTTGATGAACTGCATAGACCTGTCAGCTGAAATGAAGTATGTAACTGTACGTGAAACAAGCTCCATAATGCCCCCTGGCAGCTGTTTTCCCTAAAGAAAAATAAGACTAAAATTCATTAAAATGAAATACTGGCTAAAAATACATGGCAACTATCCTCACAGTAATGTACAGTGACAGCTATTTAGTGGTAAGGGTGAATGGCCACCTATTGGAACCATTTAGCATCATGTACTCAGTCCATCAAGGATGTGTCCTCTTATCTCTCTGAATGTATTGACTCTTGAGCCATTATTGCAGAAACTAGAGACATTAAGGGGCATCCTGTATGGACAAGAATGTGGAAGACCCATGTTGGTATATGTACACATAACTGCCATACAACCAGAAGCATCAAGATGATTCACACCACTCACTTGGGCAAAGCAATGAGCAGGATAGCTTGTCTCACCCATAAATGAACCAATAGAAAGCCATCTCTGAAAGGCTGAGCAGAGATGGTAAATGTCTACATTTCTCTCTATAATCCATTTCTACCTAGTTGTTGTGCTTTACCTCAGTTCATGTGTAACTAGCTAGAAGTGTCTGCTTTTCCACTTTTTCTGAAGGGGTATGTTCTATTGGTCAGGTGCTCCATTTGCCATCAACACCTTATGAGTGGCAGTTGAGTCGTGCCATGACATGATGCACAGATGTGCTATGGGGATGGGGAGGAGGTATTGCTGGTTCGAGATTACAATTTTTGGCATGGAAGTGCTGTCAGCCAGGGCTGTCCATGATGCATGCAGAGCAACAAAATCTTTCTGCAAATACTTGTCCAGAACCCCAGTATTGGTGACTTAGTTATAATACCTGCAGACAACTGTGAAGCTGATCCAGCCATCAGCTGAATCCATTGTGAAGATCATATGATTGTACCCAGTTTTCCTTTAGCTAGGAACGACAGGCAGTCTGTCTGTGATTTTGACAAAAGAGGCTGTGTGGCAGATGAAAGTGAAAGGGCTAAAAACAAACATTCCTCTTTGGCCAAGCCCCCATCAAGTTTCATTTGAAAAGGAAAGAGACAGTGGAGGGCAAAGTAGTGTCTCCCACTACTTTGATAAAAGCTGGATGCTCTGGGTACCTGTCTGTGGAGGGGAAGACAATTAATACCTTAATGGTTTGAATGATGGTGGTTTTGTGAGATTTCTGTGAGTAGCCCTTAGGTCTCCATTCAAGGAAATTATTTTGTTTGAACTTTTATTTTCTTGTTTCTGTTATTTTTTCAAGTTGTTCTGAACTGTCCTTGATGCTTTTGTCAAACCTTGGTGTTTATCCCATTTATTACTAACCCAGCCACAGCTGACCTCCCCCCCCAAATTTTTTTTAATATCATCAACCCAGTCATAACTGCTCAAAATAATTTTGGTTAATATTACCAAACCAGGCAAAATAACCTATACATATTTTATGGAGAATTTCAGTGCAAATCTTGTTAAAGTATTCATGGAAACTCATGGTTTCACTATGTAAACAACTAAATTACACTGTTTGCCACACGATATGAGTTTGCAAATTTTTGGAGTTTCTGAAATGTTTCACTATGAATGAAAAATGGATGCCAATTTCATGTCATCAAGCAGTAAGTTTGGATTCTAAGTGTTTTCTAAAGAAGATAGAAATATCTAAGGAAATATATGGCAAACATAAAAACCCCATGTGAATTGGATATTTCTTTTTCCAAAAGAGAAAAGATCAACAACAGATCTGGCAGCAATTGAAAAAAGATTTGTACGTGAATATAGTAAGAATTTAAAAACTATTTTTGAGGAAGATATCAGACCTAGCCATAGTTGTTCCAAAGAAGCAATACTATTAGATTATATTTTTTTCTTACTTTTACCTTTGAAGTGATTTCTGCAGATATGAATCATTATGCAGAATGTAAACAAATAGGAAAAATAGGTATTTTGCGGCTTCCCACACTTCCCAAGCTAGAAATCCAAGCATTTGTAGGAATATTGTGTGTATATATACATATACATATATATATACACATACATACATATATGCATATAGTAACCCACCACCAAAAAAAAAAAAAAACAAAGAATACACACAAAAACAACAACTCGAGGACATGGTACATGTAAAGTATTAGCAGATTGCTCAGGGAAGGAAAGAAAGGTGATTTTACATTTCAAGCAAAGCTCTTCTTTTGAAACAGGGGACAGAGGGAAGTCCAAGTGAAAAGGAAGATGGATGAAAAAAAAAAATCGCTGATTCACACACACACACATACATACATATACATAAATAAATTTGATTTATATTTTTCGAATCGACCTTGTTTTTTATTTTTTATTTACCTGTACTCTGAGACATGTGACAAAGTTTGGTTTGGATTATAAATCATTAAATGTGCTTCTGAGTATGAATACATGAGAATTTATTTAATTCCCTAGTTTTCTTCTAAGACAAATTCTAGTATTTTGTTCTGTTTTACTTTTATGGTACACTTATCTTATGTGCATTAAGATCAACTAATAGGCAATCTATAATATGCATTCTTCTTTATTAAAATCTTTGTTGTATACTCATTTCCTACGCTGATGTTTAAAGAAAATTTACCTGTGATTAGATTTTCTTTGAGACAAAAACCATGAAATAGATTTGGTTAAGAACTGTTAAATTAATTGTGTTTCAAAAACCACATTAATATGTTGATAAATAAAAAAAAGTATTTCATGAAACCAGTCTTAATTTACGATTAATTTAAATTTAATTGGAACACATAAGGGGTGTATTTTGGTTAGAAATACAGTAATGAAAGGGTTAATAAAGAAACCACCACCACCAGCTTCTGACATCTATATACAGACCCTAATTTTTACCTAATTTCTGTTCTGTGCCCTTCCTTGGTACTAGTCAAACAGCATTTTCTAAACAGTAATGAAATTATGCAGAAAGGAAAAATTGTTGTCCCTGCAACATTTATTACTACATTGAGAATACAGAGTTACATTTACATTATGTTGTCTTTTAACTCTCACACTAGGCTTCATTAGATTGGTTCAATCTTATTTGGCATAATTTTCATTTAAATAATGGGTGATGGTAAATACATATTCTACTTCTACTGGGGATAGGTATTTTACTGATCTCACAGTCTGGCCTCATTTTATGCGAAATAAAATGAGTACTAGCAATAATCAAGTTGGTTTAACTATATCCGTTTCCCACAAAATAATCAAAATAGAAAAGTATTTTAGCCGAGTACATGTCAAATATTAACAACCGAAAGCTAATTAGTGGTTTTGAAATATAATTTGCAAAGCCATCATCATAAAAAAAAAAATGATCATTAACTGGATGAAACCTAGTTCTGTGGAAACTTCACACAAACAATGCTTCATAAAGTAATGGAATGTCCAGATCTAGAAAGTCATAAACAGAAGTAGGATTGGTTTAGAATATTTCATACAACATGGACAGATTTTAGCCCACTAATTCAACTGGAGTTGAACAGACTGAAAGATATATGAAGCTTTGTAACAACCTAGCATTACTTGCTTTCCAATAGATTTTCACCATGCACAAACATAACCATATACAATATTGTGAAAAAAAAATCTCTTGGCAATTCTTTACTACATGGGAAATAGACAACAGAAACAAAAAATGAAGGCAGGTGGGTAGTTAGGGGGTGGTGGTGCTAATCTAGATTTAGAAGACAGTTTTTGAAAGATTCTCACAAGTGTAATGAGGTATGATAGAGGGACTAGAAGGAGATTTATATAACAATCCATTGAGCCCAGTAGACAGAAGAATAAATAAAGCAGTTCTGGCTCAGCGGTTTGGGTCCCTGCCAAGTTGGCTGAGAATTTAGCACAGATAATATTAAGTATTATATTTCTCCTATCTAATAACTACTTTGATTTGCATGACTAGTTATGTGGTAGTGACAGGATCCAGCAATGTTCAAACAGAATATACTTGAGAAATAGGACTACATACCTATGACAGAATCATTAGAGAAAAAGTATTATAAATTAATGAAAATCATTATCTTCACAGTAAAAGTAACGTGTAATTTCTGCAGCAGGCAAGACAATTCCATATCCTTGCTTCATTCCCATTAATTAAGTTAATCCGGCACCATCAATTTAGATGTAATATTTAATAGCAAATACTTCTTTACATACATTCCATTAGACAGGCTTGATTTAGTTTCTCCTTATCGTCCTAGTTTGTCCATTCCACAGACAGGCCTGATTTAGTTGCCGAACCCTAACCCACTCATTGAATTGTTATTGGAATTAAATATAATAGATCTAAAGGGAAATACTTGGTAATCAAATTTTAAAATGAATAGTTTGACAATACAACCTACAGTTATCTTGGACAAAAGAAGAATGTCAGCTATGATGTGCATGTTAACATATCTCTTATCACACAACTATTACTCAAGACCTTTGCAGCAGTCATCTTTCCTTCAACATTTGGCTTTCTGAAAGATTATTGCAAGAACTAAGAATTCAAGTAAACCCTTAAGGTTTAGAGCCCTAAAGAATCTTGACAAAGTTTACTGACACAAAAGCCACCAGAATTAGAATATCAAATGAACTTTAGAATAGAAAGGGCATAAAAAAAAAAAAAATGAAACATGAGCAAACATAAAACTCATAAAAGAAAAAAATACATGGTGCATGGATACTTGGGTATTTGAACTGTTGAGTGTTAAAGGAATAAACCAATAAAAGACAAGTACATTTATAATTTTATATATCTTTTCTGAGGGTTACCTTTATGAAACCCTGAAGTGAGAAATGTGTGTGTAATTTAATATTTGGTTATTGTCCAAACAAATTTGAAAGAGCAACTTTTTTAAGCAGTGAAAATTAACTGAAACTCAAAGGAAGTGAATACTATACATACACCTTGGATAGACAGGAGACAGGCCAACTATCACAGGTCAAGGAACTACTAGGGGGAATTCCAGTGGGCTCTGAAATGAACCAAATAATCTCTAAAAGAGGGAGGGCAGATATCTTGATTGACAACATGAAAGGGATGAAGAGAAGTTGTGATCTACAATACCCCAACTATTCACAAGCCAGTGTCCCACAGCTACATCAAAAAGCAAAATCTTCACCATCTACATTAATAAATAATTAGATGAGAGAACAATCACTGCATGAAACAAAAGAAAAATAATGCAGTGTTATCTGTGACTGACCAATAAATAACTAAGGAACAACTAGAACAGATTGATAATTCCAACCATTAGACATTGAATGTTCTATTCTACAGTGCTGTGAGTATCATTTATCAACAGAGGAGTAAAAGTGGTCTTAACAAGGAAAAAAAACAAAATAAATTCCATTTCTTTGGACAAACATAAACAAATATAAAACAAATATTGTTGGACAATATTATTAAGTACAAAGAGAATTCACTAACCAGCAGCTTTGGCTTCATGATAGATTATCAAAGTTCTATGGTACAGTTGACAAAACAAAGTGCAAGAGATAACCAGAAAACTTGATTGTCAAAACAAATTACTAGAAAGTAAGGTCTTTAATAATTGCAACTTTGCACTAATCTCAAAGGTGACATACCACAGTATGAAAAGCCATGCTATCAAGGCCATAAATGCCCATCTGATCAAGAATCATTTACAAAAAAGATTTGGAATGTAAAGAAACATCACAACCATGAGGCAATATGTTTATATGAGCAATAGAATGAATATTATGCAAACACACACCTATATCTAATATAATAATGAGTATAGTGTTTTTATATATTTGTCTTAAATCACACAGTAGGAGGGAGTGAGAGAAAGAGTAGAATAAGTGAAGGGAGAAGAGAGAAAATGGTAATTCAGTGAAGGAGAAGTAGTGAGAGTAATAGCCATGACTGACAGAGTGGGAGAGAAAGTAACAGCAATGAGAGAGAGGAAGTAGTAAAGAGAGCATCGTGTTCACCACACGTCATTGATGATGTGAAGTGAGAGTAAATTGCTGTGATACAAACACAGTTTGGGAGTGTGTTTATATTTTTGTCATCATATACATAGATATATGTATTTATGTATGTATGTATGTGTGTGTGTGTGTGTGTGTATATATATATATATATATATATATATATATATATATATATAGGCGCAGGAGTGGCTCTGTGGTAAGTAGCTTGCTTACCAACCACATGGTTCCGGGGGTTCAGTCCCACTGCGTGGCACCTTGGGCAAATGTCTTCTACTATAGCCTTGGGCCAACCAAAGCCTTGTGAGTGGATTTGGTAGACAGAAACTGAAAGAAGCCCGTTGTATATATGTATATGTATATATATATGTGTGTGTGTGTTTGTGTGTCTGTGCTTGTCCCCCCAACATCGCTTGACAACCGATGCTGGTGTGTTTACGTCCCCGTAACTTAGCGATTCAGCAAAAGTGACCGATAGAATAAGTACTAGGCTTCCAAAGAATAAGTCCTGGGGTCGATTTGCTCGACTAAAGGCGGTGCTCCAGCATGGCCACAGTCAAAAAGACTGAAACAAGTAAAAGAGTAAAGAGTATATATATATATATATATATATATGTATATATATATATATATATATATATATATATATATATATATATATATATATATATATATATATATATATATATTGTAATGAAGGAAATATAACAAAGTTAACAATCAAATATGTATTCTTATTCCAACATAAGACTTTGGGAAAGGTTCTTCTTAAAATAAATATTAACAGGATTATCATTGAAAAGAAAAGTTAGTTAGATACTATCATGTCTGGCACATCCTACCACATTATCTATGCCTGCAGGGGTTTCCATATAAAACAGGATGAGAGGGCACTCAGAAGAATCATTTCACATGTTTTGTTTACATTTTACAAAGATCATTTGCTTTAATATTTCGGTTCCAATGTGTGTGTGTATTTATGGTATATAACATTTGCTAACAAGTTCACTGATAATTTAAGTTGAACCCAATGAAAGGTTTACTCAATGGGACCCAGATCTTAGTGCTGTACATCAAGGATTTTTTCATTCATGGGAAAATACTTAGTAGAAGAAAGGAGATGAGGCCTTTACTCCGCTCATCAACTTCCGTCCCAGTGAGACAACATAAGAAAGTGGAAGGAAGGTAGAAAATTCGTAAAAAAGGAGGGAGCCAGTCTAAAGCTGACTCCCCCAGAAGAACTAATGAACAGCATAGCGAAGAGGACGGTAGTATACAGAACGTTGTCTATGTCCTCGAACAAGATAGAGTTCGCCCCAACAGAAGAAATAGAGGAATGCCTCGAAAAAGTTTAAAAATTGACCACATTCTATACACATGGAAGAAAGTATGGCTCTGTGGAAGGTTTGGCAACGAAGATGCCATAAACCACTCCACTCCCGTTACGGACAACGAAATGGATACTACTTCCGACATACTGTGGCAAACACGATGCCAAAGTGAGAGTTGGAAGAGTGCCCCCTAAATCGAGGAAGAATGGCTGGTAGCAGCCATAACACACGATATGAAGGATGGGGCAGACATCCTCAAGATAACGAGGACCCAAAAGGTCAATTGGTGGGGATATGGCCTTGAAGTGACCATACAGTTATCTTTGGAAGACTTGCATAGTATAACGGAGGAAATAATATTCCCGGAAGACACCAGACTTCGAATAACAGTAGAAGGAAGACCACCAACATGCTTCCTATTCAGCAAAAAAGGGCACATGAAAGCAAGATGTCCTGAGATGGAAAACAAAGAGGAGAAGAAAAGTAAAGAAAACAATACCAAAGAGGTAGTACCAATAAAAGAGACAGATAGAGTGGAGGAACCTTTCACAGTATAGTAAACACGAGGAAGAGAAAGGAACGGGTGAATTCTCCTCCAGACAGTCAAAGAAGGCTAAAAGAGATTGTGACGGAAGAAAAGAGAAATAGGTGTGAAACCTCCAACAGAAGCAGTAGTGAAAGAAGGCACACAGGAAAGAATAGCATTACAACAGGGAGAAAGAGGAAGCGTTTATAATATTGGTTATGATATTTCTGCACATCCGAACAGATCAGGACGGTAGCCGAAGCAAGCAGAAGTGAAAAGGAAAAGATATAAGTGGCATTTGGTCATGTATACCAAAAATACAGAAATAGAGAAAAAGATTGTAAAATATAAATCGGTAGTAAGAGTAAAGCTACCGCCAGGAAAATACCCAGAAAACACTAAAGGAATAGTCATAGAGAGAGACAGATTTGAGAAATTAAGAGAGATGTTTGGAAGTAGCATGGCCCGCTGGGGGTTGAAGTCAAGTTCGACGAGCTCCCACCAGTCGTGGAATTAGAAGATTTGAAACCCTTTATGAACATTTAAAAGCAAGTAAAATTTGTATTTCATAAAAAAAACCCCCCAAAATTGAGGAAAATAAGACTGTTAAAAAGTTTAAAGAAGAAAAGAAAAAGAATGATCCAAAAAAAAAAAAAAAAAAAAAAGACTAAGAAAAAGAACGAGCCAAAAAAGAAAAAAAGAAAAAACTGTAAGAACGTTTAATTGTAAAAAAGAAATCACAGTTTCATCTAGGAGCGGGACCGAGAAAACCGTCTCATATTCATTGTAATTCATTCTTTCAGATGTTTTTTGTTTCCGCATGTCTGTGCATATGCCCTCTGTGTTCAGGCCTTGTGCCTATAATAAAGATTTCATCGAAGACCGGTGATTGTCGTGTGCTGATGACGGGTAAATACCTAGAAACCTGGGTCTGTGCATATCACATCAGGTTGAAGACAGGAAGGATGGCTTCCCTTTGCAAATAGTGATAGGGCACAGAAAGTGTGTCAATAGCCAGCTGGAGCAGTTGTCCTCCTGGGGCTACAAGCTACAGTAGCATCCACCCTTAGTGGTTAGCCACATTTAAGTAGCAAATATACTTCACGTTATATATCACATACAGTGTATACACACATACATGTATCTATACACACACACAGATACATATGTACATATGCATATATACATACATGTATACACATACACAATAGTAAGAAATTATAGGTAGAAATGAACAGGTTACCAGAGAAGGAGCCCACCTCATGCAAGTGTTTCAGCACTTAACTCTTCACACTATCTTTGCTATACACCGAGTGGGGAGGGAAATCAAAGTGCCCCAGAACAAAGGTGCTTTGTAGGTCATAATCACCTGAGTTTAAGATATCAATTGAACACAGGGTAAATTATGCCTATTGAGATTCACTTTCATTGCTTCTTGATCACAACCAGTTGGAACTCTTCTCAGTCACTTCTGTCATTGCCTTAAGAGCTCTGGTTCCCTCTTGCCCAGAAATTGAGAGCTGTTTCATAATATTACAAGCATATTTGCCTACAAACCTCACTCCTATTTCTATGGCAAGAACTTATGTTTCGAAACCAGATTCACTCAGGCTAATGGCTAAACTGCTATATACGTATAGGCATGCTCCATTTTGCATTTACATAACTCAGTGAGTTCAATGAAAATCACTTGATTCAATAGTGGCTTTGTTTTTGTTCTCATAGCACAAATTGCATGAAGATCTCTGTAAGCACTTGACTGTGCCTTAATATGTTTCTCCCTTGAGACAGCACAACTTAACATGAGCTCATGGCTGGCAAGCAGGACCCCCTCCCATTTCATCAGATATGTATTTGAGGGTAGAATATCACCAACAGATCTCAGGATAAAGTTACCTGAAGATAACTTATGTGTATATAACTGGCTTTCCAGTTAACACACACACACACATATATATATATATATATATATATATATATATACACACACACACACGCACATTATATGTACATAGGTGCAGGCATGGCTATGTGGTAACAAGTTTGCCTCCCAATCACATGGTCCCATGCTCAGTCCCACTGCATAGCACCTCGGGCAAGTGTCTTATACAAAAGCCTCAAGAAAAAGAGACCAATAGAATAAGTACCAGGCATAAACAAAAACAAAAGGACTGGCGGTCGATTTGCTAAACTGAAATTCTTAAATTCTTCAAGGCAGTATCCCAGCATGGCTGCAGTCAAATGACTGAAACAAGTAAAAGATATAAAAGATACAGGCGATAAAAAATATATAAAAATTCAAATAAATTCGTTTGAAACACATTTTCATTAATTTTATCACCTTATTTTTTTTCTTATACTCTGGCTAGCATGTAAAATGAACACAACATTCAATTAAGGAACATATGTTTATAGAACCATATCACCATGCTTGTTTCTATGAGCTTTTGGTGGCTTCAGAGTTCATTTGACTCCCACTTCTAGCAAAGTTGATGGTTTCCAGTACATTTCCAGTATATTTTTTAAACTTGCCTGCACGGTTCATGCTTTGAATGGCCACTGAAGTTATTTATTTTGTACATTTATATATATTATTTATTTGTATATGTGTGCGTGTAGATACGTACAGACATACACACACACACACACACACACATATTTATATACATACGCATCTATACATACACATATATACTTGATACATTCATAAGGTTGTAATGAAAGTTGTGTCCGATTACTTCAAAGACAAATAAAACAAAAAAGTAGCTAATGAAGATCAATTCAGTTCTCAGTGCAGTCACCATTATTTTCTATGAACATATCCTATCTACTAACAATGTTTTTAATGCCACATAATTTCTTTTGGTTTTAATATGGAATATGAGAAGAATACATTTTCAACCACTCTTCTCTAAACAGATGATAATCAGAAGCAGTGAAGTCCGGAGAATATGATAGATGAAGCATTAGTTACCAGTTGAGTTCCTCAGAAGATTTTTGGTCATTCATGCAATGTGGAGTCAGGTTATTATGATGAAAATAAAGATACAAACTTCTTTTTCTCAAAGACGCTTATTTTTTTTAAACACCTTAACTGTTGACTGTAAACTTTGGTTGTGACTGATTCCCAGCACGTCTCACCATACACCCAAAAGAATTTTCTTTGGATGCAGGCCTTCCACTACAATGAAGCCACTGATGTTTCTGCTTAACATTGTGGGAGAGGATCCACTTATCACATTCAAGCATTTGAAGATGGAGGTAATGCAATGGTGCACAATAATCAACAAATTGCTTGCACTTTTCTGCTGACAGGTCGTGTGGAATCTACTTTCCATCATTTGATATTTTCCTAAGCCTTCAAATTTTACAATGGTGTCATTGAGCAAAAGTTGAATTACCAGCTGAGTTCCATATTTACAATGCGTAGATTAGCATTAACAACTGTTTCCAGTATGTCAAAGTCAAGTCCACTTAGATGACCTATTGGCTCATTCTTTAAATTGAAGTCACCCTCTAAGAAACAAGAAAAGCATCTCTTATTGTTCTTTCACACACTATGCCATCATCATGTGTTTTATATAGAAGTTGCATTGTGAAATTCATAGAGCATACTTGCTATACTTGGAGCAAACATGGCATTGAATTAAAAAGCTAATCTTGAAATGATTTTCACAGAATCTGAAAGAATATGGTGATACATTGGACATCTAGAGACTGGTAAGTATCAATTAGAGATTAAGCTTAATTAAATTTTGTTTAAAATATTCTGCTGAAAAAGCAAACAGAACTTTTGTTACAACCTGATACATATACACACATAGGGAATGATAGTTCCCTATTATTCCACAGTATAAGTGGTTCTAGAGAAGTGGCAGTATTGTTCTATATAACCTGTAACGAGGTCAGAATTTTATTTGTTGCAACAACTGTGCTGTTTCCAGTTGTTGTCAAATCAACTTTTTTATATTGTTAGAACATTTCCTGAAATATATCCTTTAACTCAGCTAGTATCTCAAACACATCTCACCAAAACTAAAGTAGCTTTACTGTGTTATCCATTTTATAAATGAGATCAACAATTCCAGCAAAAAGACAACATCCATAACTACACAGAATAGCTTTTAATGCAGGTCTATTGAAAAGATTGCTGCACAATCCAAGTGTAACCACAGTAAACCAGCCATAGAGGAGCAAATCTTTGGTGCAAAATGAGACAAAATAAATATCTAGCAACAATGAGAGCCAGTGTATCAAACACATGTGAAGCAAGCAAGTGTAATTAGAACTTCTTTGAGTCAAGCTTTTAACAGTACTATTAACTCTTAATTTTATTAGAGGATGTTTCATATGATCATTTAAAGTCACAAAATAGACTTGTTGAAAGAGCTTTAACTGTTTACATTGCCAATAAGAAATGGTCCTAGGCCCTCTGTGAGAGGTAGCAAGAATACATCCAATTCATGGTAATCATTAACCCTTTTGACACCAACCTACCAAAAACCACCCTTGGTTCCATGATATAAATTGTCTTCTAAAGGTATCTAAATTAAAATCTCCCATCCAAATTTCATGTTAATTTATATTTCAAACAGCAATTTAATAATGATGAAGTTATTTTAATAAAATACTTCATTATTTTCAGAATTAAACAGAAAGAAGGTGACAAAAGAGTGAGACCATGTAAAGGCTAACTTTAAATTCAAATTTGTACAATGACTCCCAAGTAGTGTGTTGTTAGGATTAAGTGTACAACAACAAAAAAAATTATATTTTCATTTTTTTCAGTGGTTTACATTTATATCATATAGGTTAAAATATATATAAACACCTTCTTCCTCATATAAATACCTTCTCTGTTTCTAAACATTTTAAACTTTATACACAAAGAGTACCAAAATATTTTCTTCATAAAAGTGTGCCAGGAGTGAAAAAGTATGGTGACACCTCCACCCTATTGTTTGTAAAGTAACCATTAATATCCTCTGCTATCCATTTAATATTTCTACAATTTCATACTTTAGTTCCCAAAAACTTTTTAAATGTGAAATTTAAATTATTATTCTGATAGAAACATCAAAATTCCACAATGCAGTTTGCCTCAATATGTCCGGCTCACACTGACAACAGTAGGGAGTCCAGCTATAAAAACAATCTCTCTAAAAATAATAGATGAATTTAATATTCCAAACAAATGCATTATATATATATATATATATATACATGCATATACATATTTAAATAAGAACGTACTTTTCCACAAATAAATTACATGATTTCTAGTCCCTATTTTCAGTTGCAGTTTATTGTCAACACTTTTACCAGGCTCTGTTTTATATCTACATCATTAACAGAAAATCTTTGTCTTCTACTTTTCTCTTTACTACCTAGTCCAGAACCAGCTCAGAGATATGACTTTTATAAGACTTAGTTCGCCCACATCAAGGCTAGTGTAGAAAGATGTAAGCAAGGTTTACTCATTTTGGCAGCAAGTTACAATGTATCAGTCAAAAATAGAGCATCTTGTTGCTTAAATTGCAAAAATAAATTACTGGAGGAAAAACAGCCGAAGGACAGATCCCAAGAACTATGTTGTATTTCAAAACAGTAAAAAGTAATTATTAATACAAGCATGTTTCTTCTAAGTTTCATGATTTCATAACCCTTATGACACCAAACCACCTGAAACTACTACCAGTTTTATGATACAAATTTTCTCTGTTAAAGGTATCTAATTTAAAATGCCAAACTTTCTTGTTAGTTTATGTTCGAAACATTAGTAAAGTTATTTTATTAAATTCTTTCATATTTTGAATAAAAACTGAATACAAGGGCAGTGTATTTCCTGATACTTAAAATTGACCAGTAGCAGAGAATTTTACTTAACCATAATCTATAGATGACTATCTATGAAACATTTCCTCAGTGAATACAGCATCCTATGAGTCACTGTATGTTTAAGTGGATTTTGGACATAGGTCTGTAAAACTGGTGAGATGTCCTAATTTCTCAAACCAGAATTTAGTGAAAGGAAGTCATCTTAAAGTGCTTGACTGTCAAATGGAAGCAATACTGGAGCTCAGCTTTCAATTAGTGACAACTTCAAGTAAAGAGCATGGGGAGTGCAGAGAGTAGGGAAGAGTCCTAGTTAAGACAATTGTTTAGAAATTATTCCTCATCCCATTCCCCAAAACCAAATAATGGTGAGACTACAGTTCTTTAAAATAAAAAAAGCTTTTGAAGTAGCAGTTGTAGCAGCAACAAAAGATCTTTTTTTTTTATTTATCATTATCGTCACTGACTCCCCTATTTTGCTGGAAAGAGTAGAATATAAAGGAACAATGTCCTACTATTGTTTCCATCATTCATCTCACCCTAGCCACCACAATATACCAGAGATTTATTACAGCTGCTCGTCAGCTAATAATAAGTAGTGCAGAATCTAAATCAACAGATAAACTACAAATGCTAGCAGTAAAAATACCCACCACCACTAAGCTATCTATATACATTTACTTTAAAAACTTTTCCTAAATACATCATTCTTTAATGTAAAATATAAATATCTCTTAAAACATGAAGCACAGACAAGTACTTAGCTCTAGTGTCATGGTGTTCTATAAGCTTTTCCCCTGTGTATTTACAGATAGACCATTTTAGATTATCCAGTACCCATTACCAACAACTAAAGGTACTGAATCAATGTAAAACCACACTGAAACACCTGTAGCAAACTAGAATTGCTGCTGGTGGACAAATAGTCTAATAGCTAATCCACCTATTAGCTATTATTTCTAGCAGAGAGGCTGTCATTGGCTGATTATTCCTTTTGATACCAACCTGCCTGAGGCTGCCCATCATTCTATGATATAATCTTTTTTTTTTTAAGTGATCTAAGTTAAAACCTTCTAATTTTGTTTTATACCCTTTAGCATCTAAACCAGCCATATCAAGCCAAAATATTTTACCTGTTTTTATGTTCATACCAACTAGATCTGGCCTTTCACACCTACCTACAATGTTATTCTAGAAAAGTAAACTATCACATCAATGAAATCTCAAAGCTATGACGTAATGCATGATTAATTCAAAACAATGTGAATAAGGATTACATCTGACAATAATCTGAGTGCTAAAGAGTTAGTAATAACAAAGTTATTTCATTAAATTCTCTATCATTTTAAAAACTAATTGAAACGAGGGCAATATAGTTTAACAAGAAATTAGATAACAAAAGGGTTAATGACAGAGTATGGTGACAGAGAAATATAGATTAAATTAATGCTAATCATTTATACATTATATTATAGGAAATGGCTGTTGTATTTAGATTAAAGCTGCATCAAAAATAACCAAAGTATTTAGGAACAGTTTCATGTAACTGGTACTGAGAGGTTAGGTCAGAATCTACAATGGAAAGATGTGAACTTAGTACAGCAAGCAAATAAAATCAGTGTACCCAGCTGCAAACATAGCTAATGAGAACAGCATTAGAAACAGATTTTCTTGTTCAACAGAAGATTTGAGGTCTGTTTAACAATTTTCTGGGACATTTTAATTTAGAAGTCAATTAATAATTGACCCGATTGGAAGCGATCAATTTATAGTAAGTATATAGTATAGATGTGATTATATTGTGGCTTGTGACAAATGTGAAGTATCGAGAGAATATAAATGTCATTTTATAAAAAAAAAGTTTCTTTTAAAACAGTTGTAGAAAAATGTTACAACACCATACTGATGCAATCACTTCAGTATAATGATGGTGGTTATTGTTTAGCCACAAGTCAGCTCTGACTGAATCAAAGATGTTCTAATCTAAAGTATCAGACCATGCCCAGGACTATATTAACTGATGTACATTTTTTTAAAGATAGGAGTATGAAGAGAGGTATTAGGGAGATGTTTCTATGAGTGTTTCTTACTCTCATTAGAGTAGGGCATGATGATGTGGCAGCTGAGAAATCTTTATTTTTTATTCATTTCAGTCATTAGACTGTGGCCATGCTGAGGCACCACCTTAAAGAATTTTTAGTCAAATGTATTGACACCAGTACTTCCTTTTTTTTAAAGGCCTGATACTTATTCTATAGGTCACTTTGGCTGAACTGTTAAGTTATGGGGACGTAAACACACCAGCACTAGTTGTCAAGCAGTGGTGGTGAAGACAAACAGACACATGCATACGACAGGTTTCTTTCAGTTTCTGTCTACCAAATCCACTCACAAGATTTTGGTTGGCCCAACACTATAGCAGAAAACACTTACCCATGGTGCCACAGTGGGACTAAATCTAGAACCACATGGTTGGAAAACAAGCTACACTTGCACCTAAATGATGACTAAATTAACACTTAAATATACTAAGTACAACTTGCCACTCTGTACAATATCTCTAAAGAGCAGGAAGAAAAACAAAATAAACACCTGTTTCAATAGAAAAGATTTGACAATGTCTGACAGAGAGCAGTGAAAAACAGACTTCAGTGATACATTTTGATAATTAACACACATGGAAGGAAGTGACTTCCCCCCACCTCCCTACCCCATTCTTTGAGTTCTACAGTGAACCATATTGAATTGACCTGAGGGAGAGAAAAATGTGAAGTGTAATCAATGAGCAAAAGCAGATGTAAGTGATAGAAGATAGCTTTTAGAATTATATAAATCCAATAATTCAAATATAGGTGGATTGATATTTCTCTGACTTTTTAGCTGATAGTTTAGGCAAGGCTGGACATACAGCAACAAAAGAGTCTTATACTACCAAACAGTCCAACACAGTTCTTTTTCCACTCAGTCTCTCTAATAAAGACTAGTGACTGCAGAGTATAAGGTTTGTACTTTCCACAAATAAAAGTGCCTCAGCTCAAAACTGAACCAGTTTTTAACTGAGCTAGGCAGAAATTTGCATCTAATTGTAATGGTGTGGTGGTACTATGTTTTCAATAATATCAATGATTATAATAGAGGAATATGGCCAAAAACTTGGTGCTCAGAATTTAGTCAATGAAATTCACGTCAGTACTTAACTGGTACTATATTTTATTGATTGTCGAGGAATAAAAGCCAGTAAACCTGAAAGGGATGATCTTAGAAAATAAAAAGCCAAAATAAACAAAATACATACTTAACCATAACCTTAATACTAATAGTAATGGTAATAATTGTAGTAGTGAAAATTAAATCTTAGTTCATGGAGGATATGTGTATTGCCCAATGTTTTAATACCCACAGTAGTAGCAACAACAGTAGAGTCATCTCAACTGGTAGATATAGTTAAATAAATTAATCTTACTACTACTTTTATCATCCTACCTCCATCATTGGGATAAATGGTAGAGTGTTTAATCACAGCAACAATTTACTGTTTCTCTCACAATGATTTACAATAACAATAATGATTCTTTCTACTGGAGGTACAAGCCCTCAAATTTGGTGGGAGGGGACTAGTCACATTGACTCCAATGTTTCACTGGAACTTAGTTTATCGATGAAAGGCAAAGTTGACCTCGGCAGAACTTGAACTCAGAATGTTGTGGTAGACAAAATACTGCAAAGTATTTCACCCAGCATGCTAATGATTCTGCCAGCTCGCCACCTTAATAATAATCCTTTCTGCTATAGGCACAAGGCCTGAAATTTGGGGGAGGGGGATAATCAATTACACCAACCCCAGTGTTAAACAGGTACTTATTTTATCGACCCCAAAAAGATGAAAGGCAAAGTTGACCTAAGCAGAATTTGAACTCAGAACGCAGCGATAGGTGAAATACTGCTAAGCATTTCATCTAGCTTGTTAACAATTCTGCCATCTTGCAATAAGTGATAATAATGTTGATCATTTGAGTGTTTCAGTAAAATAAAAGACAAGAGTTCAAATTGTACAAGAAATAGGAAAATAAACTCAAACTTATATTAATTACTGAAAACAGGTTACAACTGCGATATATATATGCAAGAATATTCTACAAATTAAAAACATGGTTGGAATTGATATTTCAAATATTCAAGATTTCAAGAATGCATTTATCAAATATGCAGAAACCACAAATTATAAGGGAAGATAAGGCATCAAATTTTGGCACTTAAAGAATGTCTCATCATCAACACATACACACACAAAGAAAAAGTGCATGCTTTAATGTGTGATGAATAGATATACAAAAATATATACATATACGTCTGATTTATATAAATACAGACATACATACATTATACATACACATATATAAAAGCAAATACATATACATTTTTACATAATTAAAATAGTTTTATTTTTGTGCACAGCTGCACTACTCCATTAGCCCCCCCCCCCCCGCCTCTCGCTATATAAACCACTACCAAACTAAGACAGCAGGCCCTTCCTCAAAAGGAGATGTATCTAGGCATGGGAGATTCTGGGAAAAGGGTAAGACAGAAACCAATACAAATTTCCTAAACAGCTACATGTATGCACAAAGTATATGCAGAAAATACATCACTGACATAGAGATATAAACATATAAACCAAGAACCAGAAGATATTTTATTATTCTTTGAGCAGAGCCATTTCCGCATTGGTATCAAGAGGCTAAGTTTAGATAGTAGGTTAGCGCTAGTAGACACACACACAAAATAAATAAATAAATAAATAAATACAGTCATACCACTTTATATACACAATGCCTGAATGATACAGTTCTATATTTAAGAGATGAGGAATCATGTACATTATTTTCATTTGACGGATATTTGTCCTCATCTTGCATGTTGTTAACACGTTTCGGCTGATATACCCCACCAACCTTCATCAGATGTCTTGGGGAAATGTGTTAACAACAAACAAGATGAGGACAAATATCCGTCAAATGTAAATAATATAAATAATGCCTGAATTGTTATGAATTTTGACTATCTTATAGTTTGGGGTTTAGTAACATTGTGCTGCACTTTGAGTGGTGTTTTGTACTAGAACGCCAGACAGACCAAAGCCATGTGAAAGAATTTAGTAAAAAGAAACAACAGGAAGACCATAGTACACATACACAAACATATACATGTATACATACAAACATGCATAACTGATAGTATACATACACATGTTTTTATGTCAACTTTCCTATACTTGCACAGGTCAATCAAAGCAAATGCTCTTGCAGAAATCCAACACTCATATGTATACACACACACACATACACCAAAATGTATTCAAACTTTAATGGCTGATGACTCACTAAATTTTCATTTCTTTTTAGATTTAACCCATTAGAAATAATGAAAGGAGCCAGACCAAACTTTGAACAAAGGAAATTTGTCCCAAAGTGCTACTGGAAGCTGGAAAACGCAGTCAAAGGGTAAAGGCAGTTGGTAGGGTGGTTTCAAAGAATCTTACTATCATTCAAATTAAAGAGAGATTTCAAGGGGATGGAACTGTTCAGAATGTCCAAAAGAAATGTTTCAAAACATTAAGGATATTGATGAGCCCCAAAGAAAGACATGTGTTACCATTGTTAAAAAAAGAATTTGTGCAGCAAGTGAATTGTGAGATAGGAATTTCATAATAAAGCATCCATCACATTTTGAAGTGCTGTCATTGTAAGAGTTACATACTAAGAACAATCCATGCACTCGGTTAAGATGATACAGAACCAAGGGGTAATAGGTAAAGATGTGTAGAAGGTGCACACTTTCTGACAAAGACAATTGGAGTAATGAGGATATATTTAAATTAAATGGCTCAATTAACTATCACAATTGCACCTACTAAATACCTGAGCATCTGCATATTAAGGAAGAAAATTATGTTAATTTGTCAAGACTTACACAATGGTATGCCTTATAATCAAAAGGATCAATGATATTGTGAAGGGTCCCATTGACTTCACCTTACACTGACGCGGTGTCGTACCAAGGATTCAAGTAAATTTTGAAGATAGGGAATCTTATTTCCAGTAAGATAGAACACACCATAGTTATGTCAGAGCTTACCTTGATGAGATTTTTTCCACTCAGGTAGACTGAACAAAGACATTCAGTAGAATACATTCTGTGTTCAAACATCACACCACCAAACGTTTTGTGCATATATATATATATATATATATATATATACACATACGTACATACATACATACATATATATATATATATATATATATATATATATATGAGTCACCATGATAGATCACTGACCACAACATTTAAATTTTTTTCTCCTTTCTCTATTCCCAAGCATTAAACTAATACATCCTTTTGTTTACACCACCTGTCCTCGTCTGTTGTTTTTTCGTAAATTCTCCATATACACACACACACATATATATATATACATACACACACACACACACATATATATAATTTAACAGGAATGCTTAAAAATTAAGCTTACAGCATAAAACCAGCAACAGCCACCAAACTGAAGGAAGTCTTTGAACAAGAATACACACAAACAATGAACAAATTGTTTCATGATGCTTGTGATTACATTGTGTTATCAGCAGTGTACGAACCAGAATGTCTATGGATTTAGAAATAGGGATTTGTATAAAAAAATTAAATTTTGTCTGTAGGTTACATGAAATTTTGAAAAAAGAAATCTATTTTGGTAAACACTGACTTTACAATCATTCGATGACTGTATACATTGGGGGGAGTGAAAGAGACACAAGCTCTGTGTGCACATCATTACACTTCCATTCTTCCCTTGATTGTGCCCTTATTCTCTGACTATGCTATTTCCCCATCATCTTCGATATCATGTGACAAATGTATGGGAGCACACACCTATTGTGTGTATGACGTTTGCATTCTGCATCATTGCATGAAAGTGTTGACCTAAAAATAATAACATCTGTTGTCACTATCAGCAAATTGTCCTCTAGGTAGAATAAAAAAATTCCTCACTTTAGACACAGATAAATGTTCGTGACAGGAATGGCATACAACTGTAAAACAATATAGCAATAGCTTGTATTTGTGCTGAGCTAACACAGAAAAAAGACTAAAACGAATGAGATTCATATATATATATATATATCTGTCTTTTCTTTTCTGTTTTTTTTTTTGTTGCTTCAGTCATTTGACTGCGGCCATGCTGGAGCATCGCATTTAGTTGAACAAATCGCCCCCCTCCCCACGACTTATTCTTGTAAGCTAAGTACTTATTCTATTGGTCTCTTTTGCCGAACCGCTAGATTACAGGGATGTAAACACACCAACATCAGTTGTCAAGGGATTGTGGGGTGGGGGTGGAGAGACAAACACAGACACACAAGCACACACACATATATATATATATATATATATATACGATGGGCTTCTCTCAGTTTCCGTCTACCAAACCCACCCACAAGGCTTTAGTTGGCCCGAGGCTATAGTAGAAGACACTTGCCTATGGTGCCACATAGTGGGACTGAACCTGGAACCATGTGGTTCTTATCACAGAGCCATGCCTGTGCGTATGTATGTATGTGTGTGTGTGTGTATATATATATATATACATATGTGTGTGTGTGTGTGTGTGTATATGTATATATATATATATATATATATATATATATATATATATATATATATATATATACGCATACACACACACACACACACACAAACGCATCGTAGGAAATGTTTTGTAATACTTGTTGCAATACACTGTACTCTTATCGTTTATTGTTATGGTCAATTTTGCTTGTCAATCATTTGAAGTTCATAAATGAAATTTGACAGTGTTCATTACTGTGCATTACACACTGATGGCAAAGTCTGTGATATTATGTCAAGCTATATCTGCCCTTGCCTTTCGTTGGGTGACACCAGTAGTAGTATAAAGGGAAGACTTACACGATGGACACCAGCTGGTATTCTATAAAAATGTTACACAGGCCTGCACCTTGGTGAGGAACTTTACAGGTTTTGTTCATCTTACATGTGTATACACAGATACACACACATATCTAATCCAACTATGTTGACATAAAGTTCTATGTTTTCATAATTCTAAACATACTAGTCTTATTTACCACACGTAAAAGAAAATCAGTATAAAATATGCACCCACACACACATAAACTAACTTTACAATCAGTATGTGTTACATGCTGCCATTTCTGCACTTGTATTGTAGTTATCTGTTGACCTATCTTAAGGTGACTTCATGTAAACACATTAGAAAATACTACATTGTAAGACATTAATATTTAGCACTTCCATCTAACATACTCATATCACATTCTTTCATTGCTGTTTCCAACCCCCAATAATCTACACTGCATAATGTTACCTATTGCTGCATTAGGTTGAAGAGACGGGCAGTTTTGTAAAAGTACAAGCTATTGGAATTTGTTGATAAGTTAGAAGCTGTTGAAGTGAACAAAAGGTGCTGTACATTGCTCTCACTACTCACAAACTGATGCTTCATCATGAAGGTATGTTTAGAGGTTACTCATTATTCTAGCATATTATAAGTGCCATGCTACCCTTTGGTTTCAATAAACTTATAATAATATCATGGTAAAGGGGCTTGGTCAGGGTATCCTGTTCGGAATATATTTGAATGTCCATGGAAATTACTTTCAGGTTGCTGTTCATATATTTGGAGTGAGAACTGCTTTCATGACAAGTTACATTGCTGAATAAAACCTAAAAAAAATTTGCAAATAGAACTCCCAACTAGCAGTCAAATAACCTTATTAAGTGGCTTTGTTTCCAGGGAACTTTAACAAGTTGACCCAAGTAAAGTCAAAATTAATATTAACCTGAGATGCCCCTAGTTCTAGGACTCAAACACCCTGTTCTAAAGTAATCTAAATTAATGACTTCCATCAAAATTCCATGCTAATTTAAATTCCAAGCAGCAGTTTAATAATGACAAAATTATTTTACTAAATTCTTAATTATTTTAAAAATCAAGTGAAACAAAGGGAGAGTGTTTTAGCAGAAATACGGTAATGAAAAGGTTAAACTAGTATTTGCTGGATGCTTATACTATGAAGAAATTGGAAATTTCAACAGATCAAGCACTATTATACTGCTATATTTATATATTTAACAGTTGACGTCAAACTACATATAGTCATAATGTTGGTGAATACTGACAAAACATCACTGTTAACCTCAGCTTCAAAATGCAGGAAAAAATGCACCTACTTTCCTCACACAATATACAAATGTCCAAAACCATCCAACCTATTTGATAAAGAAGAACAGAACACCTACACACAAAAGAACTCTTTTGTTACCATCATTTTGTAATTATCTTTCTCCAGAATTGCAAAAGCTACAAAGTAGAGACTTTGTGTAGCTTTATTCATTAGACAGAAACAGTTTTTAAGATTTATTTAAAAGGAACTACAACTTCATCTGGATAATGCTACAAAATAGTCTTATGGTCTTACAAAAAATTCTATGTAGAAAGAGGTGGCAGGTATATGCACAAGCATAGCAGAATGTACAGTCTTAAAGAAACTAAAGTTCTGTAATAAATACAAACGACGCAAAAGATTTTAAGAGTGATATAACTATTGGAATACAATGAGAATTTATATTATTCTTTTATTTGTTTCAGTCATTTACCTGCAGCCATGCTGGAGCACTGCCTTTAGCTGAACAAATCGACCCCAGGACTCATTCTTTGTAAGCCTAGTACTTATTCTATCGGTCTCTTTTGCCAAACTGCTAAGTTGCAGGGATGTAAACACACCAACATCGGCTGTCAAGCAATGGCGGTGGGGACACACACCACACTCAGATATGCAAACACACACACATGTAGTTTCCATCCACCAAATCCACTCACAAGGCTTTGGTTGGCCTGAGGTTAAGCCTTTAGTGTTCGCATTATTCTGCCAAAATTAATGCTTTTTTATCCACATTGTTTTGAACTAATCATGCATTATCTTGTGGCTATGAGATTTTGATGAGGTAGCTGTAATTTTTAAAACGATATTGTAGGGTTGGTGTGAGAGGCCAGATCTGGTCAGTTTGAACATAAAACAGACAGAATACTTTTGGCCGGTTTAAATGCTAAAGGGTTAAAGTAAAAGACACTTGGCCAAGGTACCATGCAATAGGACTGAACCCGGAACCATGTGGTTGGTACGCAAGCTACTTACCATAATGAACATCTATATGAACACTGGCCAAAATTTGTGATAGAAATGTAATGTTTGTAGGATATGTTTCCTGGATAACACCAAGTACACTCAAAATTTAAAGTAATGTTTTAAAACATAATTTTCTTGTACAACTGCATTAGATTTGGATTTACAGGTCAGCAAAAGAAAGAAAACTTACAAAAACTTAAAAATACAGTTAAAATTTATTAGCAGACTAAGAAACTATTAAGGATAATCATTGAATGGGAGAAAGAGAGTCTGCCAAATGTCGACCCAACAGAGGGACCAGCTATCTGAGATGACAGTTCCATGGTAGATAAAGCAATTATGAGTATGAAGACAGGGAAGGCCCCCGGCCCATCAGGAATCACTGCAGAGATGCTCAAAATATCTGGCAGTGTCGGCTATAGCCTAATCACCCGTATTGCTAACCAGGTGATACACGAAGGAGTCATACCCAATGACTGGTGTAGCAGCACCTTAGTCAACTGCTACAAAGGTAAAGGTGACGCTTTAGATACAAATAATTACAGAGGTATCAAGCTATTAGATCAGGTAATGAAAGTCACAGAGAGAGTCATAGCCCAACTAATTAGGGAGAGAGTCAGCTTAGATGAGATGCAGTTTGGGTTTGTGCCAGGGAAAAGCACCACTGATGCTATATTTCTGGTAAGACAGCTGCAGGAGAAATACCTAGCCAAGGATAAACCTCTGTACCTGGCTTTCGTTGACATGGAGAAAGCCTTTGACAGGGTCCCCCAATCCCTTATCTGGTGGTCAATGAGGAAACTAGGGATAGAAGAATGGTTAGTGAGAGCTGTGCAAGCCATGTACAGAGACGCTGTCAGTAAGGTGAGGGTTGGCAATGAGTACAGTGAAGAATTCCGGGTAGAGGTAGGGGTCCACCAAGGTTCTGTCCTCAGCCCCCTCCTATTTATCATTGTCCTCCAGGCGATAACAGAGGAATTCAAGACAGCCCTGGGAGCTCCTCTATGCTGATGACCTTGCACTAATTGCCGAATCACTATCAAAACTAGAGGAGAAGTTTCAGGTGTGGAAGCAGAGACTAAAATCGAAGGGCCTTAGGTTCAACTTAGCTAAAACCAACGTTCTAATAAGTAGGGAGGTAGACAAAACACAGACCCCTTCAGGTAGATGCCCTGCTCGATCTGTAGAAAAGGTGTAGGTAGAAACTCTATAAGATGTACCCAGTGCAAGCTATGGACACATAAGAGGTGCAGCAATATCAAAGGCAGGTTAACTAGGAAGTTAGTTTTTGTATGTGGCAGATGTTCAGGTGCAATAAACACTGAAAATATGCAGAAAACAACTTCTGTCTCATTCTAAGGAGAAAAACTAGAGGCAGTTGATAGCTTCCGCTATCTGGGTGACCAAGTTAGTAGTGGGGGTGGGTGCGCTGAAAGTGTAGCTGCTAGAATAAGAATAGCCTGCGCAAAGTTCAGAGAGCTCTTACCTCTGTTGGCAATAAAGGGCCTCTCGCTCAGAGTAAAAGGCAGACTGTATGACGCATGTGTACGAACAGCCATGCTACATGGCAGTGAAACATGGGCCTTGACTGCTGAGGATATGCGTTAGCTCGCAAGGAATGAAGCCAGTATGCTCCGATGGATGAGTAATGTCAGTGTGCATACCCGACAGAGTGTAAGTATCTTGAGAGAAAAGTTGAACCTAAGAAGCATCAGTTGTGGTGTGCAAGAGAGACGATTGCACTGGTATGGACATGTGGCGAGAATGGATGATGATAGCTGTGTGAAAAAGTGCCACACCCTAGCAGTTGAGGGAACCCGTGGAAGAGGCAGGCCCAGGAAGACCTGGGATGAGGTGGTGAAGCACGACCTCCGAACTTCAGGCCTCACCGAGGCAATGACTTCTGACCGAGACCTTTGGAAATATGCTGTGCATGAGAAGACCCGGCAAGCCAAGTGAGACCAAAATCCCTGTTGGGGCAAGCGAAAGCGAAATAGTGATGGCACCAGTACCAGTAACTCACTAAGAGCACTGTCCGAGCGTGATCGTTGCCAGAGCACCAGCTGCCTGGCTTCGTGCCGGTGGCACGTAAATAGTGCCATTTGAGCATGACCGTTACCAACGTCGCATTCCTGGCACGTGATAAAGACATTCGAGCGAGTTCGTTGCCAGTCCCGCTGGACTGGCTCCTGTGCAGGTGACACGTAAAATACACCATTTCGAGCGTGGCCGTTGCCAGTACCCCCTGACTGGCCTTCGTGCTGGTGGCACGTAAAAGCACCCACAACACTCTGAGTGGTTGGCGTTAGGAAGGGCATCCAAACTCTGCCAAATCAGATTGGAGCCTGGTGTTGCCATCTGGTTTCACCAGTCCTCAGTCAAATCGTCCAACCCATGCTAGCATGGAAAGCGGATGTTAAACGATGATGATGATGATGGGTCTGATGAGTCAATATTAAACTATATTATTTCCATATCTTTTACTCTTCTACTTGTTTCCGTCATTTGACTGCAGTCATGCTGGAGCACTACCTTTAATTGAGCAAATTGACCCCAGACAGAATACTTTTGGCCGGTTTAAATGCTAAAGGGTTAAAGTAAAAGACACTTGCCCAAGGTGCCATGCAGTAAGACTGAACCCGGGACCACGTGGTTGGTAAGCAAGCTACTTGCCACACAGCCACCCCTGCACCTATGTTTACAACAACATTGAGGTATTAGTTTTATTTCTCCAATTATCCCAACTCTTTAGCAGTCCTACAACTGTATCTCAGTGACACTATTCTAACATGATATATACTATATAACATGATATATAACATGATATATAACATGATATATACTATACCAAAATAGATGACATTCATAGGTGATTGCCATTCTATTTGGATTCTGAAAAAATTAATTAGGAAGATAGTATAATAATTTGTGAGATTCACATGATATAAAAAAACTCCTTCAACACTAGGAATCACTAGCCATTTTGATTAATGTAAAAATCTTCAAAAAGTAAATAAATGAAAAATGGTCAAATCTAAAAGATTCATTATTCTGTCAGTTAAACATTTACAGAACTCTTCTCTAAATTGAACACTTTACACCTTCATTAAAGAAAACAACAAATCGTCATTTGACACAGACTAAACAAACCTGGCAAAATTACTAAATATCAAAGTGAAAAGAAACCAATTGCCATATCTAAAAATTACACTCGAAGAAAGTTCCTGAAAAATACTAATCCTACAAGAATTTTACCCGGTTCCTTCATTACTGGGATTAATTTTATCTAATTTTTTTAGCTACTGATAACAGCTTTGCCATTATTTTGCTTTAACGATAACAAATTTCTTTAGGAAATAAATATATGAAAAACAGCCAAAATAAACTTCTTTGAATCTTCACCAACTACTTTAAAACTGATAAATTTACAGTTGTTAGTTAGAGGTTTGAGAGTGTCCATTTGTGAATGAATTCCAATCAGATAAGGGGTACTTTTCTGGATGCGATCTAGGTTGTCTGCCTCATTAGTAGTAGCATCTCCACAATGGAGCAGCACTCACTTGAGTGGAGTACCATCAACTGCTGGGTATATTCTCTGAAGAAAAAAATCAGTCATTGGAATGCAGCCCTAACAATGTTAAAGAATGAAGTCTCTAGTAGAATGTTGTTATTTGTGTTTAGCGAGGATGTGGTGTATTGGTATTATTTTGCTGGTAAAAAAGAAACAAGATTGGTACACAACCCCTGAACAATGCTCTCGAAGCTGATGAAATCAATGTAGGTTTGGCATGCAGCAGTGTCTAGGCTACATATAGGTGTTGCATATTAGGGAGGAATGAAAGTCATGATATATAGAAATTTGGAGACAAAACCAAAACCTGGGAAACACCAGAGATAATTTAAGTGTGGGACAGAGAAAGCTCCATCAATACATACCACTATGATGCAATCAGGAAGCTACTAATCTAAGATGTGAAATATGGGTGGAGTCTGTAAGCAGGAGGTTGAGAATTGCATACCCGAGATGGTTGAATGCTTTCCTGATGGTGAGGGCAAAACTATTGCTTTCACTGAACCTCTTCCAAGTGGATCAAGTGGAAGCTTTCCAGGTGGTCACTGAGGAGAGAGAGAAGTCCAAAGGATTGGAGGGTGATATATTAAGCATCATTTTAAGGCTCCAGATGCATCATCAACAAATTATGCAAAGGTATGGCTAAAGTTGACAGAAAACCTAACATACAAAAAGTGTCAATAAGATGAATTAAACTGACAAAAATGAAGCATTCTACTTAAATAATTACATAATACCATTTACAATATTAATGCTTACATTTAAAGAAAAATAAGAAATTTGCCTAATTTTAGCCTATCTGTTATCAACCTGCCTGACACCATGTGATTTTTTTTTTTTTGTTGTCCTAAATCTGCACCCTTCCAAACTCTGGCTATAATTACCAATACATACTTAAATGATGATGTCAATGTGAAATTTTATTGGTTTCTTAGGGATAACATTTGATTTCTCTAAATAAACACTTCCTATACATTGTCCAACAAACATTATGATGATAATTTTTACAAATGAGTACAAAGAGATTTTTCACGTAGTTTGGTTCAACAAATAAGGAAATATATTCAATTTTGGTCACAGGTTCATTAGAAACATTATCAGTTTTGATACTTAACCAAATTAAAATTTGAGAAATTCTTAAAATCTAAGCACTAGTACGAATTATTTTTTATAAATTTAACCTTTAAACCAACTGATATGTAAGTTTGTGCGTGTTTAAAATTTCAGTCACATTCAACCAGTGATGTAGTCAAATATATTGTTTAAAAATACAGTATAGTAATATATTAAGTTACGTTTTAACTAACATATTCCAACAAATTTATACTGTTCTAATCCCAAAGATCTATTTATGAATTTAAAAAAATGATAAAGGTTTATTTTACAAATCATTCAGCCATATTTTATGGATATACACTTCATGGATAAAGTTAACCAGAAGACTGAGGTTCACTACACTGTGGAGAATAACAACCCAGCAACAACTTAATATCTCCATATATAACAGTTTTTTTAATTTCCCTCTGTGCTGGCCAGACCTGGCTCCTCACACCTACCCTACATTGTCATTCTAAAAATATACAATCACATCACTTAAACCTCAAAGCTAAAAAACGATACCTGGTTAATCCCAAAACAAAGTGAATAAATAAGCATTTAATTTGACAAAGTAATCTAAATGCTGAAGTGTTAAAGCAGCGTTTAGAGATAAGACCCAAACTATTACCAACCTACTTTACAGTATGGAGTGTGTGCATTTTATCCAACTACCAAAGAATATCTGCAACAGGATCAAGAGTTCCTTTTACCCATTTCCCACTTTTGTTTGCAGATTCCACATCTGTTACTCAATGGCCATCTGCAGTTTCTATCTACAAGATTTCATATAAAGCTTTGGTTGACCCACTTAACTCCCAACTTTAATATTATGAACTAATATTTTCAAAGAATTATGTGAGAAATGGACAATGCGTGACATTTAAATTTAAACACTTATGTAAAGAAATCTTAGAAAATCTCTGCAGAGCTGATAGATCTACATGTGTTAGTGCATACGTAACTGAGATTATGTATTTATATACCATGAGGTAGACATTTGACCTCTGTAAATAACCAATAGCTCAATGAAAACATAATTCTGTATCTGGGCCACAATCTGCAAAAATATTCAGATAACAAAGGACTAAGAATTCCCTACTGCAAAATAAAAAGGGGGAAAAAAAAAGGTTTCAATAATTTGAAACCAGTTTTAATATCCTGAAAATTTTGCATGAACATCTAAATTAAAGTGGATATTTAACTAAATGTGAAAGTAACACAACCAGCCAAAAATTAGATATATGGTCTTCAGTTGTCACATAATAATTAGTGACATAGCAACAGTATACAAACAAAAAATATATTGATTTAAATCTGTCAATTATTACGGAAACCAACTTTTATATTAGAAAGTTAATACATTTTTTTGACTACAAAAAAATATTTTCTTTGATTCTATTCTTAATTAGTAATTGTTCATGGAATAAATGTTAATATTGGTTTCAAATTTTGGCACAAGGCCAGCAATTTCGAGGGAAGGTATAAGTCAATTACATTGACCCCAGTACTTAACTGGTACTTATTTTATCGCCCCAAGCAGCATTAAAAATGCTAATATTAATCACTGTTAAGGTAGTAAGCTGGCAGAATCATTATCATGCGGGATAAAATGCACAGAGACATTTCATGTGTCTTTACATTCTAAATTCCAATTCCACCAAAGTCAACTTCCATGTGGTGTATGGCCCTCATGAAGGCAATGTTATCTATTTTCCCTAAATATTATTCTAAAATATGTATATTTATAATTACTAATGTTATTGTTTGAAAACGTTGCTGCTGTCATAAGAATTTATAAACTTTCAAGAGAACATGAAATATTTCTTTTTTTTTTTTTTTGGAATTTGGAACTATTTATAAAGCTATAAATAATAGCATGTAAATATTGGGTTGAAAAATGCTTGTGCAACGAAAAAGTTAAAAGCTACCTATGTTTTCTCGCTTTTGAAAACAATCAACACTGAATGTTACATATATGAGGAGAATACAATGTACACATATATTAATTATCCACATTGAAAATACAATATAATGTGCATATTAATTATCCACACAACAGTAACGATCATTTTGATTGACAAGAGGCAGTTAAAAACTCCAAGTAGGATGGAACAAAAAAAAAATTGTCACAAGAGACCAAATTAAGGTAACAAAATGCTACAAAAGGGGGCTACAATAACATTTTTGCACAGAGGAGGGTGGGGTAACATGCAATAACTGAAGTAATATATTTATAATTATTTAATATTATGATTTCTACCTGTCTTTGCTCACAGTTGTATATTGGTAAAGAAAGAATCACAGCAAGATGAAGAATACTCCTAAGATGTGTGGGAGATAATATACAGTTGTCGTCTAAGATTTCCTCTGCCTACAAAATAAAATAGAAACAATCAATAGTATTGATATATAGCACACACACAAATGTGTATACACACACGTACATACTACTTCCATTTAAATTTTATGTTGGTTTTCCATTCTAGCATGAGTCCCTTTCTTTCACTAACCTTTACTGATTCTTCAAGTACTCCTCTTTACACACACTTGAAAATACAAAGCTAGTAAGTGATTTGTTAACAAGTGAAGACACATCATTACTGCTCAGCAATTTTCAAATAGAGATGTGAATGAACACACACAAGGCAGTTTCCAACTATTAAGTCCATCTATAAAAGATCTGATTGACATATGAGTATAATAAACACTTGCTCATGATGTCACATATTGGGACTGCCCACAAAGCTATGTAGTTGAGAGGTAAACTTTTTCAAGACAGGAATGACTTAACGTGTGAGTGTATATATGTTGTTCCTCCTTGTTTTGACATTCCATTAAAGCAATGTCGTTCATTTCCAATTTTCTACAAGAACATGTCTGACCATGGGAAAATATTACCATACCAACATACACACACACATGTACACATAAAAACACATATATACATACATTTACATATAATACATATAAGTTAATGTAATCATATCTGTCAACTGCACATAGATGGCCAATGAAATGGTCTGGTTATGTAACAAAGTGATGTAATACATGACTAAGCAAAATAACCATTCTATAGAAACAGTCGTAATGAAACATCCCTATTCTTATTTTTTTATTATCATATTTACACCAAGATAAATGTGCAATACATTTTTACATAGAATGGGTTTACATCATGTTAGATATAAATTAACTAGTTAATGGTGTAATTCCTCCGAGTACCCTGTTAGCCAATTACACACTTGTAAAATATATAATAATAATAAATGCCAAAACAAATTTCTATGTGTCAGTGTGTCACACTTTGACCCCTCTCTCACTATTCAATGACACTTGTACCATTCCTCATGTTGGGGTGAGAGTAATAGTAGGCATAGAGACGGTGAGGGTAGTAGTAGATTGACGGCTGTGATGGTAACGGGCTGATAGAAATAGTATGTGCTGTATTTGTGATAGAGGCTGAGGCAACGGTGATTTGCTGGTAGCCAAGGCAGGCAGTCAGGGATGACAGTGATAGTAAGTGATTTGAAAGACAGTGGTAATGGTGGTGGCATCAGAAGTCTGCATGGTGTGTATGGCAGTTGTGGTGGCAATGGTAATGGTTGAAAACAATCAACAGAAAGAGAGACAGACAGACAGACAGACAGAGAGAAAGAAAGAGGTTAGATAGAAAAAAATTGTACTGACACCCAAATGAGAAGACAAAAAAAATGTTTATTTTGCAGCTTTGCAATAAGTTCCAAGTCAACAAATTATATCATTGTTTTGATGAAAATTGTTTATTGCTTGAAAAATATTGGTCAAGTTTAATAAAATTTAATATGTACTCAATGCACAAAGTGTCATTGTTGGGCCTAAGGCTTAATGAAGAACCCTCCACAGGAGCTAGCTTCTAAGTTATATGCCTAAATAAGGATGAGTGGAGATCTATATTAGGGAACTCTCGGTTAGCATTTAAAAAACTTTTTATTAAAAAATTTTTTTTTTGAATCTTTTTTTTATTTTCTAAAAGTTTGAAAGTTGATAGTAACTTGTGCCGACATGAAATCAAAACCTCAGATATCTTATTCAGCAATAATTTTTTTTATCTGTTCTTAATAAATTTATGGCTTCTTTCAAACAAAGTCTACAGGCTTTTGTAAGCGTATTATATGATAGACCATTTTACGGAGTATATTCTATTACTATATTTTAATTTATTTATACATATGGCCAAAGCAGTAGAATTTTTTGTATTCTTGTTAACAAACGAATTCATATGTGCCCTATATCTAATCTTGAAATTTGTATTGCTTCCAATGTATACTTTGTTAACCTCATTTAAAGTATTTACTTCACACTTATATACTACATTATTTTGGGAGCGACAATTGCAACTTTCTTTCACAGGACCAACCATTCCTTTATTATTATTTCTTTTGTTACAATTAGTATTTGTCAAATTTCATATTTTAAGCCAATTATTTGTGGCAATAATCAATCCGAGGTTCGATGTTGTGGAGTAAGAAAGTTTCAGAGTCAATTTCTTAAAAATAGAGTGGTACGTATGTGTTGAAGGAAGATTATTCTCAATTAATTTCAAGAATAACTAGTGGGGTAAAGCAAATAATATCCCATTTCCACACTGCTTTTTTTTATATAGAATTTCCCATTTACATTACTATTCCCCACATTATTATAATTTAAATTGTCATTTTTTTTTGTATTATATCTCCATTGATACCCCTTTAATTATGCTGTTAATGACACATTTTGGGTAGTTAGATATGTTGATACACTGGATAGTCTAATTATTCTTTAAGGATAGAATAGGCCATTTTCCAAGTTCATGGTAACATCTAAAAAATTCACAATCTTAAACCTGTTTTCAAAAGTGATATTTAAATTATATCCCTTAGAGACCCTAATTAATTGTTTCCTAATCCTATAAATTTTTTATGAGTAAAGGTTCAAAATGGCAAATAAAGCATCATCCCTATATAATTCCCTGCTAATATTTGGAAATTTATCCTTAATAATTGATAATAAGAATAGTCCAACTATGTCAGTGACTAGGGCAGGTTCAGAGGATCACATCGTAACATTGAAATTATCCGGGATATCGCTACAGGTACAATATTTCTCATTATACAAGATTAATGTTTTTCTGGCAGTTTGAATTATCTCTCTTTCCAAAGGAGAAATGTTTTTAAACCTATTTGTAAATGCCGATGCCTTATCTAAAAGATTCGGAGATATTGACTGATAATAATTATCAATGTCAAATTGTATAAATTAAGTTTATTCATCAAAATATTAGGTTTCAAGCGCTCCAGTATTACAATCCAAAGAAAAGTAGTCATCGTAAAAGAATGCTTTCCACCTCACACTTCTGATGAACTCACTGTATTTTGTGTTCCCACAACAAAGGAATTTAACATGCGAAAATCTGTTTTCCACTTGATTTATGCGATATTTTGCTCATATACAGCACTAATTAGGTGCACTGCAGCAAAGGTTTACCTTTATTTCTTATTATTCAAGTCAAGCACTCCTTGCAGCATTAGCTTCTGGAGCGACAATTTCTAGGGCTGTCCATGAAAAATATCCCATATACATATACAAATACACATATATATATACGTACATATACACATTCAGATATACACACATATATACATACATATACACATATATATACATAAACATATATATACACACATATATACACACACATATACATATATATATATACACATACATATATACATATATATACACACACATATATACATACACACATATACATATATGTGTATATATATATATATATATATAGGCATATATATATATATATAGGCATATATATATATATATATATATATATATAGGCATATATATATATATATATATATAGGCATATATATATATATATGCATATATATATATATATATATATATAGGCATATATATATATATATATAGGCATATATATATATATATATATATATATATAGGCATATATATATATATATATATATATAGGCATATATATATATATATATATATATATAGGCATATATATATATATATATATATATATATATATATAGGCATATATATATATATATATATATATAGGCATATATATATATATATATATATATATATAGGCATATATATATATATATATATATATAGGCATATATATATATATATATAGGCATATATATATATATATATATATATATATATAGGCATATATATATATATATATATATATATATATATATATATATATATATATAGGCATATATATATATATATATATATATATATATATATATATATATATATATATATATATATATATATATATATATATATAGGCATATATATATATATAGGCATATATATATATATATATATATATAGGCATATATATATATATATATATATATAGGCATATATATATATATATATAGGCATATATATATATATATATAGGCATATATATATATATATATATAATATATATATATATATATATATATAGGCATATATATATATATATAGGCATATATATATATATATATATATATATATATATATATTATATAGGCATA
>NC_142940.1:26849743-26854743 GCF_046866305.1 Octopus bimaculoides
TTGAAGCCCAGCCTGTTGTAGTATTGTGTCCTGTATTTTGATCACGATGCTGGGATCTTTGGCACTAAGCAGTGGCACCCTGTTCTGCAGTTTGAGTAACTTTCAATGCCAAAGTTTGGTACAAGGCCTTCTAGGATCTTCCAGATGTATATCACTGCATATCTCTCCCGCCTTCTTTCCAGGGAGAAAAGCTTTAATTCTTTAAGTCTTTCCCAGTAGCTGACATGTTGTATCAAGATGATTTTCTTAGTGTAGCTTCTTCGGATTTCTTCAAGTTCCGCCGTGGATTTTTTTATTGTGTGGTGACCATAGTTGTGAGCAATAGTGTAAGCGGCTGAGAATGTATGTCCTCCAAAGGATTATCAATGTCTCCTTTTCTCTTGTTTTGAAAGTTCGGAAGATCCAGCCAGCCAGCCAGTCAGCCGTCTGCATTTAATTACCAAATTGGTAATATGCACCTGGAAAGATGCATCATTGCTCATGTCAATGCCTAGGTAACGCACTGATTTTGATTCAGGGATTTCAATTCCTCCTGGGCCAGTGTATCCTGTCTGCATGTCATTTAGCTTTGTGTACTGGTAGCGTAGGGCCTGAAACTTCCCTGCATTAAACTGTATGTTGTTGTCCTCAGCCCACCTGTATATTGCGTCCAACTCCCGTTGCAGGTGTGCAATATTTCCAAGATTTTGTATTGTCTGAGAGACTTTTGTGTCATCTGCATAGCTAGCAAGGGTCGCTATCTGAGCAGCCAAGGGCATATCTGAGAGGGCCACTATGAACTTGGGGAAAGGACTTTCGGAAAAATCACCAGATCCGATTTTTCCATAACTTTCGGGAAAACGGATATATATTGATTTTTTTTCACGGAATCCCAGGTATTTGGTTATGGAGGATCCGATTCTGAAAAACAATCTTCAAAAATTGCATTTTCAAAATTTCGTTTTAGTGACCTGGCGCTGCCGTGATTCTTTAACTGTTTCACTATAACGCATGCAGAAACAGACAATACAACCGTTCATTTTCACTTTTAGACAGTGGGATGGTGGGGAGGGGGGAATTTTTGTTCGGAGATGTTCATAAAAAATTTGAAATCAAAATTTGAATTTGTGTTTATTTTTTCCATATTCTTAATCTCCGAATTCTCCCATGTAGACTGATTGGAAAAAAAAAAATTCAAAACAAGTTTTTAGAAAAATTTTGAAAATTGTTTTTCAGAATCGGATCCTCCATAACCAAAAGCTGGTCGAACTATTGCGTTTTACCCGAGCTCAAGAACGAAAAAAAATTAGTGTAATAGGTGAAAAACAACTTGCTGGGAGCGAATATGAAAAAAAAAATGCGCGCTCGCGAACGGGATTGGGGAGAGGGCTCGGAACATTCACGATGTGAATATTTTGAATCTTCTCCCCAACCCCCTTTCGCGAGCGCGCGTTTTTTCTTTCATATTCGTTCTATTACACTATTTTTCTTTTGTGTCTCGGCTCCGGTGAGGCGTCACGGAACATTCAGGATGTGAATGTTCTGAGCCCTCTCCCCACACCCCCGTTCGCGAGCGCGCATTTTTTTTTTTATATTCGTTCGCAGCAAGTTGCTTTACACCTACCACACTAATTTTTTTTCGTTTCTGAGCTCGGGTTAAACGCTTTAGTTTGAACCAAAAGCCTGAGATTCCGTTATAAAAAAATCAATATATCTCCATTTTCCAGAAAGTTATGACGGAAAAATCGGATCTTGTGAATCTTCCGAAAGTCCTCTCCCCCCCCCCTCCCCAGGTTCGTTTGCGCAATTCTTTTTGTCATATTCGTTTTTTACACAGTTGTTTGGGTTTTTTTCTTTTTTGTTAACAGGCAAAGATCTTTATATCAACCTAAATTTGTTGGTATGACTGTTTGCTAGAGGCCTTAGAACATATCCACGTGATCCCTGCTACTTCTAGTACACTAAACAACCATGTAGAGGACGAGCTACCTTTGATTTTGTTTAAAAGAGAGAAATGGTTTTTCAGAATAAATTCGGCTATAATTATAACCTACACCATCTAAAATGTATTTGTAGTTGTTCAGAAGATTATGGGGAAACAAATCGAGGGGACAGACTTCGGTAGTTATGCGCATATCAAATAGATATACACACACAAATGTCTTTTATCTTTTATCTATTATTAGACTACAACCATACTGAGATACCGCCTTGAGGAACTTTTAGTCAAATGAATGGATCTCAGTACTTATTTTCTTTTTTTATATACACAAATATATACACATATATATGCCAGAAGACCCTGTGCGCCTACATGTGCAACTTAAGAGTAGCAAGAGAGTGACTCGACGAAAATAAAATATTTATCCCTACCATGGTATTGAGTACTTAATAAACATATATATGTATATAACATTTAAAAATATTACTGGTATTCATGAAGAACCAACAGTTGCAACTTGTTAGCTTGAAAATATAAACGATACAGTCATTACCAATTATTAAATGAGATTTTATCGCTTTGGTGAACTTTGATTATAAAATAAAATGTGTTGCAGTGTGTCTATTACAATATAGACACGATGATTAAATGAGATATAAGTTTGGAACTACTTAATTAGTAGTAGAAAACAGTGATAGAAAATGGTCATAGAAGCCAACTCAAAATAAGTAATTCTTAAGAAACACAAGGTCCGTTTAGGTCATGGATACACAGTAAATGAAAACAATCAATCCACCACGAGGAGATCAAAGTTCATTCTAAGTTGACCAGCATTATATACATATATATAAGTACAAGAGTATATATAATATTAACATAGCCCGATTGAGGAATGATACATACAAAATTTCATTAAAAATACACACTTCTCTGGTTATGTGCATACATGCATATACGTGTGTGCGTATACAAATGTGTTTAGACATACATTTATAAATACGCATGTGTATATATAATTTATATATACGTATAAATACACACATATGCATACGTATGTGTATACAGGGATAAGTATAACGTACGTGTATACATAAGTTTATATATATATATATATATATATATATATGTGTGTGTGTGTACACATGTATATATATATATACACATATCTACACACCTATACACACATTATATATATATATATATATATAGAGAGAGAGAGAGAGAGAGAGAGAGAGAGAGAGAGAGAGAGAGAGAGAGAGAGAGAGAGAGAGAGAGAGAGTTTTTAAATTATCAGTGAATAAACATTTTAAAATATAAAATGTGAAAAAAAATCCACGTGAGGTGGTAAAGAGAAAAAAAAACAGCTTAAAAGTTTTAAAATGACGATTTAGTCACTCAGTCAAAATATTTCTCACCGAATCATACCGTTCAAAAAAACCAAAAACAATATGAACTAATATTGGGCGATTCAAGCACACAAAGTGTAGCGAAAGGTGAGTTAAATATAAACTATGGACAAATGCAAAACTATTAATAAGCGTTACATGTTTAGCATAATATGTAAATCATTGTATAAAAAGTAATTAAAGTAGCATAAAGTTTTAAAGTTAAAGAAAATTAATTAAAAAATAGTAGAAAATGAAAGATGAATTAAATGAATATTTGTAAATGTACGGTTTAAAGTATAAACACGTTCAGATGTATGATGCGTGTATATACTGGCCACAATCAAATGACTGAAATTATATATATATATATATTATAGATAAATATATTATAAATATATATATATACTATATATTGTAAATACATATATACTATACATCGTAAATATATATATATACTATACATCGTAAATATATATATATACTATACATTGTAAATATATATATACTATATATTGTAAATATATATATACTATATATTGTAAATATATATATATATTATATATCGTGGATCTTTCTGAATTGGCGGGCGCCTATATATAAATATACATTATATATCGTAAATATATATACATTATATATCGTAAATATTATATTGTAAATATATATATATATTATATATTTACAATATATATATATACATATATATATACATATACATTGTAAATATATATATATATATTATAGATATATATATATTTTAAATATGTAAGTATATATATAAAGTAAATATATAAGTATATATTATAAATATATATATATATATCGTTAAAGGCATGAAACTAGGAATTAGTATTTTTCGGTCAATAACTGATGAAGTATTAGGGTTCTGGTGTTTATCCGACGTCGTGTACATTTTGTAGTATTTAATGCATTTTTCTTTATATACATATATATAAATATATGTATATAAATATATATAAATATGTGAGGTATGTGGGTTTATATATATGTATATAAATATATATAAATATGTGAGGTATGTGTGGGTTTATATATATGTATATATGTATATAAATATATATATGTATATAAATATATATATATATATATATATATATATATATATAAATAAATATATAATTATATATATATATATATATATATATATATATATATATATATATATATATATATATATACACACACATGTATGCTTCGGGTTGAACATCTAGAAAGAAGCGAGCGTGTTGACTTACCGTCGGTGCCAGATGGAGTGATTGGTTGCGAGCCGGAGATGTCGTCAGAGACAAATATCCGGGATGGAATGTGTGCTAATACCCAGCGGAAACTCAAACCGGATGAGCAAGTAGCGGTCCGCCATCATTTCCATAGAGTAGCGCGAGGCCCGGATGGAGGACGGCCAGCCGTGCCGCGCGCACGCGGTTGCACACACCCACACATACCTCACATAACGTAGATAGAAAGACAGGAGGGCGGTGTTAGGTGGGGGAGGTGCCTTAATGTGATGAATGGAAAGGAGGGCGGTGATGATGAGGATGATGATGATGATGATGATGGTAGGAGTGGGGTGGGGTGAGGAAGTTAGCGGCTACTTGGCAGCAACAGCTTCATGTTTGGTGACGATGATGATGAAGACAGTGTTGGTGTTGTTGGAGACAGTAACGATGGGA
>NC_142940.1:26859743-26884743 GCF_046866305.1 Octopus bimaculoides
ATCAAGCGGGTAATGGTTTTGTTGACATCAGATATTGTTCAGGAGATGATAGCCTTGAAAATAAACCAAGGGGTAGGCCAAAATCAATTATTCGGCATGATGGATTAAATGCTTTGGTTGAACAAAATCCGAGAACATAGGTTTGAAAACTTTTATCAGAACTCCAAACATACTACACAACTGTTTTTGGACGCTGTAAAAAATTGGTAAAGTCAAGAACATAGTAGCATGCTTACCAAACGCATGGTACCAGGTTCATCCCCACTGCGTGGCATCTTCGGCAAGTGTCTTCTACTATAGCCTCGGGCCAACCAAAGCCTTGTGAGTGGATTTGATAGACGGAGACTAAAAGAAGTCTGTCAAAAAGAATCCTTATATATATATATATATATATATATATATATATATATATATATATATATATATATATATATATTTATATATATATATATATATATATAAGGATTTACTTTTCGTAATGAGATAAAAAAAACAAGCTGTGTACATTATAGAACATTTATAAATAGAAGGTCTTGCAGCTGTTTCCAGGATATTTATTATATCCCTTCATCGGAGACGGTGTGAGAGGATGGTTAAGCAATGGTTAGTTTACATAAGATAGGAAATAGAGAATGAATGTAGGGATATTGTATTTGTAAATCCATTGTTTAGTCAGAATGGTATACATACGAGCAATACCTTGTGAGTAAAATCCAATAGTCTTTAAGATTGGTCGTTGCCTTTGTGTATATATGTATGCATGAGACATGTATATATATATATATATTTTTATTCATACAGATGTTTATACATATCAATATCTACACATATAACTGGTACTCATATGTACATGGATACATGCACATCCACATATGCGTGTACCTGCATGTCTTATCGCTCCTGTACATGCATGTATATATACCTTTTATACATACATATATTCACACATACACGCGTACATACATACGCGCATACACGCACATATGTATGGATGCACATACACGCGAATATAATTAGATGGTTGTGAAATTCGAGTATGAGTATGAGTGAGGGTTTGACACCACCATCGTTCATAACCACTCTCTCTCTCTCCCTCTCTCTCTCTCCCTCTCTCTCTCTCCCTCTCTCTCTCCCTCTCTCTCTCTCTCTCTCTCTCTCTAATATATATATATATATATATATATATATATATATATATACATATATATATATATATATATATATATATATATATATATATATATATATATATATATATATATATATTATGTACGTATGTATATGTGTATATGTTTGTGTGTTTGTGTTTGTCGCCCCACCATCGCTTGACAACCAATGTTGGCGTGTTTACGTCCCCGTAACTTAGCAGTTCGGCAAAAGAGACCGATAGAGTAAGTACTAGGCTTGCAAAGAATAAGTTCTGGGGTTGATTTGCTCGACTTAAGGCGGTGCTCCAACATGGCCGCAGTCAAATGACTGAAACAAATAAAAGAAAAATATCATATTCTATGTATATATATATATATGTGTGTGTGTGTGTGTGTGTGTGTGTGTGTGTGTATAATATAGTATAATATATATATTATCATTCAACTACGGCAGTAGTTGAATAATATTCTAAAGGCCGCAATTTACTCAAACGCACCATCTTTCAGAGCTAATTGAGTTCTTAATCAAATTGAAAAGTGTTAACATTTTTGAAGAGGACTAGTCCCTAGCTACATTTTGGCATAAAAAAAATTGAGATTTGATCTAGTAGAAAAAAGTTTACCTAAAAATTTGTAGCAACGTTACAAGGAGAGTAAGTAACGCCACCAATCAAGTTTAGATCTAAATAACTTTTTTTATTTGAAAACCAAAATATATTTATCTTGGCTTCAATGATAGAAGAAAGCATGAGGAATTTCATAGTTTTGATCCCATGCAACAAAACTTTCAGTTTAATAGTTTCACTATTAATACTGAAGCTATTCAAGTGAAAGTATTATCTCTCTCTCTCTCTCTCTCTCTCTCTCTCTCTCTCTCTCTCTCTCTCTCTCTCTCTCTCTCTCTCACACACACACACACACACACACACACACATATAAATATAAAAGCGTGTTTGTATGTGTGTGTGTGTGTGTGTGCGTATGTTCCTTATGCATCCCAAAACCGAGTTGCTGTTTTTGATGTATGGGGTATCAAAAGATTCAGTCAGCTTTTGGCTACCAACTAAACTATATTTTCATTCATTTATTTGCATTACAAAAATTTAAGATTATCATTTTCTTTAGTCACCTGTCGTAAACGACATCTTTTACCACCACCACCACCACTATAACGACGATGACGTCACATTTTCTGTGTTCGCGCGTTCGTAATGTACGTTAGGACAATGACTGACAAGTATATGCGTGTGACGGTGTTTGTGTCTGTCGGTATACGTACATTTTTGTGACGAGTGGCACACACACACACACACACACACACACAAACACACAGGGACAGAGATAGCCTTTAGGTGTGCTTTAATGTATGTCTTTGTGTGTGTGTGTGTGTGTGTGTGTGTGTGTGTGTGTCTTAGTATATGTATGTGACTTTCCTTCCACCCAACTGTGAAACGCGTTGATATTGAAAGTTACAACAACTAGGTTTCATTAGAAAGTGAAAATAGTTACACACTTTCAATTTCAGCCAAAATTACAGTGTTCGATTACGAGACTGATGATGTGTGAATAATGAAAGAAATTGTTCTCCGAATTAGTCACATCTGTATTATAATAAAGAAAGTTGCTTAGGTGATCTTTCGTCTTGACTTGAGGAGCTGTCATCTGCGTACTTCAATTTTCATAAAATAATTATCTACTTTTGTTTTAAAGTGAAAGAGAGGAGAAAAAGAAAGATATATGCACGTGTATATGAAATGGACGTGTGTGTGAGAGTTAGAGAAACGAAGAGAGAGAGGGGAGAGGGAGGGAGAAAGAGAGAGAGAAAGAGGAGGGGAGAAAGAAAGAGAGAAAGAGGAGGAGAGAAAGAGAGTGACTGAAGGGGTGTGGTCATGTATACGTACATACATCAATACATATGCATACATCTTTTTTATATGTACATGTGGGTGTGTGTGAGAGAATGAATGAACGTGTGTTCTCATGTATATGTAAGTGGCACACACTCTCTCTTTCTCAGACACACACACACACACACACACACACACACACACACACACACACACACACACACACACACACACACACACACACACACACACACACACACGTCCATTTCATAAACACGTTTATACGTTTTTCACTTTCTCCTCTCTTTCACTTTAAGAGAAAAGTAAATAAATAAAAAATTTTCACTGAAATTGCAACTTTGAGAGTTAAACGAAACATAGCCGCTGCTTATCTACCTACCAAATAAACTGTTTTTTACTCAACAACTCTTTTTTACAACTAAAATAACCTCAGCAACCACGCGGGTCGCACAATTTTGAGGTCATTTTCGGACAATATTTCAGTTTGCTTCTAATGTTTCACTTTCCTCCGATGTTACACGCATGCGTAGAATTCTACTCGAACAAACATTTGTGAAGATGTACACATAAATATTGTATTTTAATAAGCCACAACCAAAAAAATGCATTAAAAGGCATCCATTATGAGGAAATACAGTCACTCTCTCTCTCTCTCTCTCTCTCTCACGCACAAAAAGATGTATGCATATGTATTTATGGGTAAAGGTAAATAATACGCACATCCAGTGTTTAGGGTTAGGGTTACGCCGAAAACGGGTAGTGTATGTATTCTTTATTTCTGCCTATTTATGTACGTGTGTATGAAAGATAATGAGTATGAGTGTGTGCGCGTGTGTGTGAGAAAGAGAGAGAGAGAGCGAGTGAGTGACACTTACACATACATGCAAAACAATTCATGCATCACAACAAATACCTTCACTCTCTCTCTCTCTCTCTCTCTCTCTCTCTCTCTCTCTCTCTCACACACACACACACACACACACGTCCACTTCATATACGCGTACATCATTCACTTTCTCCTCTCACTTCAAAGCAAATGTCACTTTTTCACTTTATCCTCTCTTTCAGTTTCTGCTCTCTTCAAAGCATAAAGAAATTAAAAGAATCTTATAGAAATTAATGAACAATCATATGATCCCATATATGTCGAGTTGACAACTTTGCTTCTTCAAATGAAAAAATGCCATGAAATAACTTCCTTTCACACACACACGCACACACACACACACACACACACACACACACACATGCATACTTACATAAATACACACACTCTAGGTAAAACTTCTGTGTGAATTATGTTATTTCTTGCATGTGCACGAGCAAATTTAAATCTCAAATCCAATTGAAATGATCTTTTTCTATTGTGCAATTTGTGTTTGTGACGAGCTTATTTAAAATCCTGATTTTCGATATAAACTTGAAAAGTTTTCCCTGACATCCTGTCCTTTACCTCTTCTTTCTAGCATGTTCGAGGTGACATTTCCGCTCCCTTATCTTGTTTTTTTCCCAAATTTCTTCCGATTCCTGTGTTTGCGATACAGGACATTAGGATTTCACCTATAAAACACGTTCTAAATATTTTCTCCCTCTCCACACCAAATTCATTTTTTACTTTTCCCAAATTTTTTTCTTGGTAATTTATGGAGAAAAAACATAGAGTACGACTCTTTAAGAATTTTACCCATCACCTCACCACTTTCAAAAAGTTACACACTTCCAATATTTCACTTTTAGCTTTTTGGAAAGCGGGGAAGTTTCTTCAGAAATAATGTCGTTTAACCTTTTGTTTCTAGCATGTTGTGTTTTCTGATGGTGATCTGGTATTTTTTAAGTTTGCTATTTCAGTAGAATTCTACGCATGCAGGAAACATCAGACAAAAGTGAAAATGAGTAGGTGATGAGTGGGCGAGGGGGGGGAGGCATTGAGTGTGTCTCTAAGAAAACTTAAACTATAAAAAATATATGTATTTCCCAGATTCGTAACGTTTGTATTTTTCTTCGTAGAGAAGAAAAAAATCGAAAAAGTTACAAATTAAGAAATTGAGGTGAGGATGGGGGAAAATTGAAATTTTGAAAACGTGATTTCTGGACAAAATCGTAATAACCCCCTTTTATACGATGAAACAAAACTTCTTAAGAACAGAAAGCACTTTCATGCAAACCCATGCAAATTTTACCCTCCTCCTTCACTTTTTAACAAACAATAACTTCTATTATGCCATTAACTATATATCAGTGGTGTCGATTCAGCCCATAAGAAAGGAGCAAATAATACAATGTGCCTGTAGGTCGTAACACCCGAGCAACGCTAGGATGCATTGCAAGTATATATATCTATAACTATAAAAGAGAGTTTGTATGAGTGTGTGTGCGCGTATGTTCCTTATGCATTCCAAACCGAGTTGCTGATTTTTATGTATGGGGTATCAAAAGATTCAGTATTATTTCCGCTACCAACTAAACTTTATTTTTATTGACATATTTCCATTACAAAACTTTTAAATTGTAATCTTTATTATAACTCAACTATCGTAAGCATTTTATACGACGACGATGATGATGACGTCACATTTTCTAAATGAGTGTGTACCTTAAAAGACATCCATCATTACGACACACACCTTCACTCACTCACTCACTTTATCTCTCTCTCTCTTTCTCTCTTTCTCTCGCACGCACACACACACACATACACACGCGTCCATTTCATATACACGTACATGCATCTTATTTTTACGGAATGACCGAGTTAAACGCAGAATAAGAAAAAGAAAGAGAGACAGAAAACAAGCTTCTATAGGAGAAGTTGAAAGACAGATAGCGGGTGAGACACAGACGTTGATGTTTCATACCCTGTGTATGTTCTATAGTTGAAAGTGAAAGAAAGCCAGCACAAAATTGATACTGTATGTTCTATAGGTGAAGGTGAAAGAAAGCGACACAAAGAGAGGGGGAAAGCGGGAGAGAAGGGGACGTCGAGAACCCTTAAAATGAGGTCGCGTTATACAATTTTAAGGTCATTTTCACTTTCGTCCCTATTTATCACAAGTAGATAAAATGTAAAGGTGAGAGATCAGGAATATATGTTATAAAGGTTCAATTTCCAATTTAAAATATGGGCTAATTAATAGCCCTAGATGACCATGGTAGAAGTTAAAATACTATAATTTGATAATTTTAACTACTTTATAAAAACTTTTTGTTTTTAAATTTAAAAGTGCGAGTAGAGCAGTGTACACACGATACCCTGAGGTCTAATCTATTATTGATTAGATTAGGATTATTTCTAAGTTTAAAATTTTCATATATTTCCATAGAACATAATTCACATCCATATCTATTATTTCTATAAGGTTGAGCTCTTCTTATAATTTCCCATTTAAGGCCAAAATTAATACCATTATCTTTTAACTCCCAAATTTTACTTGCCAGTGTCGTACTATTTGCCTTATGTCTAAGTCTAAAAGAGGACCTATGGTTATATATTCTCTGTTTCACATTAATACTACATCCTATGTAAATATAATTTTCGGTTATTGTACTAATAATGCATCTGTACACTACGTTACGGGTGCAACAAATTCCTAATAAAGGACATTGGGACTTATTTCTGCAGTTGCACATGGTGGTGTTATCAACCCCACCTATATTATTGCTAATATCTCTATTATTATTATTACAATTATTTACACTAATATTATTTGTCGATTCCTCAATTCTACTATTAGGTATATATTGATCATTTCCATCATTACCTAACTCGTTTCTTGATGTGCTATCAGTTAGAATTATTCTAGGTCCCTGATTCCTATTATTTTCATTGGAGTAGAGCTCATCATCAACTTCTGTTAGAACCACAACATCATTACTGCTGCATTCTATTTGCTGGTTAAAATTATGGTTGGCATGACTAAGCATATTGTTATTATCCTCATAATTTCTATTGTCATTGTTATTTTCACTGGTAGTATCATTATTGGTATTTGCTAGATTATTATTTGTATTCATATAACCATATCCACTATTTTTAACTTCATTTATTCTAGCTGACCTGATGTTCTTTTTGTTTAACCTAGCTATGATTGAACCCACATTAGGAAGGGTAGAGTAAGAAACTCTGACTGTATGACAAGAGAAAATTCTACTGTATCTGTGAGAAGAAGGGAAATTTTTTTGTAAAATACTCATAAATTTTTTGTAAATATTTGTGGATATTGCACAGTTGAAGGGGATATTTAACTAGATAGAGTTTTTATTTTTTCTCTTAAATTTATTGTGTGGGTGAGTATGGGGTATACTTTGATTACTATTACTTCTCAGAGCAATGTTATTATTAAGATTGGTAGTTCTTTTAGATGCGGGATACTTTTTATTTATATCATTGGTTTCACCATTACTGTCTACTAACATTGGTTTATTACTCGTGTTAGCATGTAGTTTACTATTAAAAGTACTTTATTACTTTTCTTATTAGTTAAATTTTTAGGCATATAGGGCTGCTTTTTATTTGGTCCATTATTACTACTACTTAAGTTATTAGGTTTGTTATAACATCTATGATTATTATTATTATTATTGTTGTTATTAGTATTATTATCATTACTATCATTATTATTATCTGCATCAAGGAGAGATGTCCTACCAGGACTAAGGAAAGAAATTTTGGGGGCATATCCAGCTTTAGACAAAGCCACATTATAGTAGTTTGAATTAGAATTAAATATATCAATGTTGGAAGATAATTTAGTAATTCTCTCAGAAATACTTGGCTATGTCAAGATGGATTTTTATGTATTCTTCCTCCCACTTGGATTTGAAATGTTGCCACAATTATAATGTGTCTATTCTACTGTAATTTTCTGCATTTTCCTGCAGCTGAAGATTGCTCTACATATTGCATTTAATGTAATGCTCGCATTACTTAAATAAATGGAGTAGCATGAAACGTGCGTACTGCAATCATCTTTGAAATCCGTGTTGCTTATTTTGATTATATATGAATATATATATATACATATGTATGTATATATATATATATATGTATACATATATATATGCATATGTATGTATATATATATAAGTATATATATATATATATATATATATATATATATATATATATATATATATATATATATATATATATATATATATATATATATATATATATATATATATATATATATCTGTATATAGATATATGTATATATATACATATATACATCTATATATATGCATGTATTTTTATATGCATGTATATATTTGTATATATGTATAAATATATTGTTGTTGTAGGCATCCTTTTGTCTCGGGAGACAATGGAGTTGCGCATAAACTAATCCTGTCTGTTTTTTACATTTCATGTCCTCTCCAGTTTTGCGCAGGCCTGGGCTAGATGTAAGAAAATCCTGGGTAACCTAATCGTCAGGATTCCTCTCTCGACCTTGTTGACATAGTCCAAAGGAGTGCAGAGCATTACGTTTGGCACCAACTTGGTTGCAGGAGCTGCCGGAAGAGTGTCGAGTTGAACACTAAACCGCCTACGGGGCTCCACTCCGGATTTCTTTGAAGTTTGTCTCCTTTCCGTAACCCTGGAAAGGGGCCCATACCGGGCATTGTCAGCCGGAGCCAGCTGAGCCCGGGACTTGTGTTGCTGTTGCTGCTGCTTTTTGATCACTTCTTAGCATACTTCACCAAATCGGTCGAGCTCAGTGGCATTTCGTTGTTTCAATATTGATGAATTGTCAATGAAACATCAATCAAATGTTGAAATAGATATAATCGATTGTAACCCTCTTCGCAAACTTTTAGCTTTGCATCTATGTAAGAAATCATCAGTATCATTATCATTATGAAAGCAGTGGGCTAGTTGAATCGTTAGGGTATCAGACACAATACCTCACAGTATATAATACAGATCATTACGTTCTGAGTTCAAATCCCACCGAGATCAAGTTTGCTGTTCATCCTTCCAGGGTCGATAAATTAGCACCCTCCCCTATGTTTGGCTTTCTGTCTATATTAGAAACTATTATTATTACTGTTATTTAGTCGTAGGAACAGAAGGAGTAAAATGGCGTATAACCTCTTACACTGGTGAGGTGGGTTCAGTTGATATAGAGCTTGAATTAGGGAAAATATGGAAATGAAGGACATGCAGAAAGTTGCAGTTTTGAAGATCAGTGATTGAGAAAATTGCTAAGTATGTGGTTTGGTGGGTGAGAAACATTACGGATGATGAGAATAGAACAGGGCACATTGCATGAATCAAAGTGGCCACGATTTCAGAGCTAATAGTCCAAATAGACGAGTCAAAATACATCCGTAGTGGAGTGTGCTCCTCAGTGAAGCTTTCTTATAAGTTTGCTGAATCGTTTGAGATTATATGTATAATATATACTATCCAAATATGTAAACAGTACTCTAATATGCGTCCTATTTGTGCATTGTAACGAGTGAGAAATTTTGCAGAATGAAAGTAATATGACCTTGATGTAACGTTGTAAATATGTGGTGGCCATGAGCGATGATCAGAATATCAGATTTTTTATTTGTAAAGATATTTTATGATTTTAAAGAGAGTGAAATGATATAGATGAGAAATAAGAAATAAACAGAGAACAAATCCAGTCTGGCCTTGCTATCAGTGTTTAATCTCTCTACCTCGCACATAAAATTCTTTCCTCTCATTCTCTTCTCTATAAAATTACAATCCTCTGGAACAACATCGTATCCATGTTTTCCCTTCTTATAACAACTTAAAAATTTCACTCTTAACATAAGTGTATCAATCTCTCGAATATGAGAATAATTCCGCACAATATCGACGCTGTTGCAATTCTCAAAGTAAATATAAAAACTATAATGTTAAGTTAAAGAATAATCAAGTACTCTCTTCTTCAGACATATCAGTTTCGTTGTCATCCTTTTAGTTTCAATATACTGGACATCTATTTCTGTATTGGTTTAATAGTAAAGTATCATTGATGTTTGTAACATATTAAACAGTTTAGTTACTGAAGTGGGGGTGGAAAACATTAGATTGGTAGTTAATAAAAGTAAAACAAAGATAAGAATCCAGAATGAGAATATCCTTGGTGAAGAACTATAATTATTTTGGCACATTTATATCCGGTAATAGTTTCCTTCACTCGAAACTTCAAGAGAAACTGAAAGAAGGTTGAACAAGCAATGAAAATGTTGAAACCAGAATAGACTCCAGCACTAATTTAATGTATTTATTTTTGCTGATGCTGTTTTAGTTAGTGCTGTACAATATTTTAGCTAGTGCTGTACAATATTCGAAGGCAGGTTGAGCTGATCTCAAACCTTTGCTTACTTTATCTGTCGATATCACTATTTCTGTGGAGATGTGCAGTTGATGTCAGAATATTGCGGGTTTTAACGTCAATCGAGTGGATTTAGTCTATAGATCAAGCAAGTATCCCAAATGTTGGAATCAACACTGGTACTGCAAATACATTGTGAGATATTCTCTTGTTATAAAAAAAAAGTTCCGACTGCCATATTTTTCTAAGTCTGGCATTCTGGCATGTATGTATGTATGTATATTAGGGTTATGACTTTTTGATATGGGGTTCGGAGAAGTAAACAATTTCCTATGTCAAAAGTCGATGAACAATTTTATATAAGTGGGAAAATAACCTTAATTTTAACTATTTTAAGAAAAAACATCACCCCCAACTGGAGAAATCTAGCACCACTTTTGATCCAAATCATGCAAAAATCTAAGTGGGGTTCATAATGCCTACTCAAGTTTTTACCAAACTTGATGTGCTGGTTTAATGCAATGCAGAAGCAGTTTATCTCCAATTTTTAAGTAGTTTAGAAGTTATAGAGTTTTTAATTTGTTACCACTAAGGCAGTACTTTAGGAAATATCTCTTCCTTTTCTTTTTATTTCTGTAACGCTAAAAACTCTGACTATATTCACTGTGCTTCAGAATAGTAGGCTTATCCAACTAGAGTATCTAAAATAATGTTTCATAAGAGAAGTGCTTGTGTCTCTCAAAGAAACAAAAAAATCTGGACGAAGAATCTCGTGCAATTTCAAGAGTCACATAGGAAAAGAAGACCTGCTCCTCTAGAACATTCTTTGGAAAACAGCTGCAGGATAACAATGAAACTTCAAATTGTCGGTCGCTACCTCTTCCTCGGAGGTATCATCAAAGGAAGGAAAGAAAGAACAAAAGAAATTTCGAAAGAAGTAACTTTTTTTATGGCAAAGGAAAGAAATTAAATTTCCCATATTTACCAATTCAAAATGTACAAGCAAAAGTAGAAAAAGTGCTGAATACTTACGATAAATGTGCAAAACGAGGAAAATATGATTCATTGAAAGGAATTTTTGACATCACAAAAGAAAACGTTCAATGGCTGTGCAGTGAGGATAGAAAGTTATATTATCTGCAAATTGAAAGCAAGGGACAGGTATGGAACTGGAAAGGCAGCCAGTTCCAGAACTATCCATCCATCCAAAAGAAGAAAAGTGTCCGTAATGTCAACTTCAACCAGAGCAACTCCAGTGTCATCGTAAACGTCTGATGCAGCGACTGAATGTCAATATCAAGAGTCCGAAAAATCAGATGAAGAATCCACACAAACAAGGAGGAAGTATAGCAAAACTGGAACTGAATCCAAGTTAGTAATATCTTCCAAGCTATCAACCCGAAAAGCAGCAACAGTTCGTCGACAATTATCTCAAGATGGAATCATGTCGAGACTCCTTCCCAATCTGGTATTTACAGATCGACTATCAAAGAAGCTGTTAGACTAAAAAAGAAAATGAAGAAAACACTACATTTAGAAAACTGGTCATTGTATTTTGGTGGTAAACGTATTGATGACCAAGAATACCAAGTGTTAGTTTTAAAGAATGAACAGAGACAAGTTAAGTTAGAAGTACTACAATTACCAAACGGAAAAGCCAATACTGTTGTGAAAGGAATAACAGCTGTTTTAGATGAATAGAATTTATGGAACTATGTAAAGATGATTGTCGCTGAAACAACGAGTGTGAACACTGGGAAAAGAAATGGCCTTGTCATTCAGTTGTAAAGACTGTTTGCTCAAAAGGGTTCGAAAGAACTGCAATTTATTGGTTGTCAGCATCATATCCTTGATAGAGTTTTTTGTGTTGTAATGGATAACGAACTTGGAGAAAAAAGTCATCTCCCAATAGTGAATATACATTCATCCCAGAGCTTCTAAGTAATTACGAGAAACTCCAGGCTAATTTCAACAATGGTGAAGAAAAGATTACTGAATCAGTAGGATGGCGAGATGACATGAAACTTCTATTTCATTTGACCAGAGTTTTTCGTTTCTTTGAAGAAACCGGAAAATTTCCTACTGTAAGTTTCGAAAAATACCCAAGTAATACAAGATGGAATTCTCTTTTGGCATTTATTCTTCTACCAGAGAAAAATGTTTTGCTTCTCAATGTTTGTCGATTCATCTCTTGCAGCTGGGCAGATTTTTGGTTTATTGACCAAATGTTCAATGCACATGATTATCAGAAGTTATGTAGTAGCCTGCAAGTTCATAAAAAAGCATTGAACTAACTCTGTAAAAAAACTCGAGAACCATCAAAACTGGAAATTCCCAGAACAAATTAGAGTGCAGAACGGGCAATCAAGTGCCTTCAAGATCTTTATGATGTTTGTAAAAAGAAAGAGAAACTTCAGCTTCGATTTATGTTATCCAACGGAACTTATTAATTCTTTATGTTTAAAAATTTGCTAACATTCAGCACGCTTTGTGTGTGTGTGTGTGTGTGTGTGTGTGTGTGTGTGTGTGTGTGTGTGTGTGTGTGTGTGTGTGTGTGTACTTCATTGAAAAGCAGCAGAAATATCACTAAAACTGTTACTCAGAATTTCACGTTCCCGTTCGTCATAACTGTCCGACGAACGGGAACGTGAAACTCTGAGTAACAGTTTTTGTGATATTTCTGCTGCTTTTCAATAAAGCATATTACTCTACCTCTGGTATTTGAGTACTCTTTTTTCCACCTTGTTTCGCATTTATGTGCTTACTTTTTTTTATTGCGCCATTTTATATTGTATTAATTTCTTTATTCCCTATCAAACTTTTTTATTATGATTTATTATATTTTATTTTATTTCTATATACACGCACACATACACACACATACACGTACATATACACACACGAAAAAATGCACGCACCCGTGCACATGCATGAACGCACATATAACTCCCATACATACCACACACATTCAATGCATACATGCACATACACACACATCATCCACACACACACACATACACACACGCACATACACACGCACACACGCGCACACACACATGCACACACATACACACACGCACACACACACACGCACATACACACACGCATACATACACTCGCATACACCCACGCGCACACACACCCATGAACATATACCTCACATATACCTCCCACACACACCACACACACAACACGCACACAACACGCACACACACGGCACACACACATGCTTACACACACACACACACGTACACAAACGCACACACACATACACACACAAACACACGCACAGGAATGCACATATACCTAACCCATACAACCCCACGTACACACAGACACACATACACCTATACACACACACACACAACACAAACACATATATACATAGGCATATACACACACGCACATATATCCACGCACACACATACACACACACACACACACACACACACACACACACACACACACAGTAACGCACATTTGCTCCACAGACACAACCCCACTCACAATCCGACGCGTACGCGCATACACATACGTACACACACATACATACCCACACACAAACACGCACACACAGACACAGGCACACACTGCACACAAAAACACACAAACACAACGTACACATACAGGCGCAAACACATACTTCAAACTACCATTTAAATGCCTTTCTACTGACCATTCCCCCTAGGGAGACACACGAAAGACAGCCACTCCTACCTAAAATTCCTACTATAAATTCTTCCTACGACATTAAGCGACACAAAGTCCACTCTCACACACACATATAAAGAGCCAAGCCACACACACACACACACATACACACACACACAGACCTGTGCGCACGCACATACCCACACATACACATACATATCTCCTTCTCTTGCACTCTCCTGTCTTAGGAAGAACTTTTTCTTCACCCTTTCCCTTCCGGTCTTTTGAAAATGTAACTGCGTGTGTATCGTTGGCGATTTTCTTCCTTCGTCTTCCCTTCCTTTGGACTTTCCTCTATTTCTGAAGAAGAGCCCGGCTCGAAACGTTAAATCCTCTTTTCTTTCTTTCACTACGTCCTCGCGTTATTATTTTTTCTTGTTTATTCTTGTTTGTTTTTATTCAATATATATATATATATATTGACCGTTGACTGAACACTATTCAATTTTTTTTCTCCGTGTTTTTCTCCTTGTCTCCGTATTCTTTCTGTTGAAGAGCGTAGCTCGAAACGTCAAAGACTTTCCGTATTCCCGAGCGTCATACTAATACATCCTTTTGTTATTTACACCACCTGTCCTCGTCTGTTGTTGTTTTTTCGTATATTCTCTCCCATATATATATATATATATATATATATATATATATATATATATATATATATATATATATATATATATATATATATATATATATATATATATTGTTTCTCCCTCTACCACTCTCTCTCTTCCCCTTACACCGGCATGGTCACATGCTTCCGGTCAATAATCCTTTTCTTCCTTGGCTATCGCCGAGCAAACACGCGAACTTACTTCGTCCCCACTTTCAAGTTCGTGCCTCACAGCGTTCATACACACATAATTTTTCCCGTCTGGCCGTATAGCCTTTTCCTTTTATTTTCCTGTCTTGTTTTTTGTCCGCCACTACATTCCTCCATGGCAAGGTTTAATTTGTGTATACAAATTTAATTTGCGGTCCATGGGAAGAGCCGTTTTAACGATGCGTCCTACCCAGCTCTTCGAAACGCCGGTGTTAAAACGGGGGTAGCTGATGAAGGAAAATGTTTATATATATATATATATATATATATATATATATATATATATATATATATATATATATATATATATATGTATATATATATATATATATATATATATATATATATATATATATATATATATATATATATATATATATATATATATATATCACAACAGAACGCACGCGTTACCTTTACACAGTAAGTTTGGAACTATTTTTCTAACGCGACTCTCTGTATCTCTATATCTATCTCCCCCTCTCATTCTTCCCTCTACTGTTCTTCGCCTCTCCCTGTCACTACTATCTCTCTCTCTCTCTCTATCTATCTCTCGTTGCTCGTCCTTCGCCTCTCACCGTCACTACTACTATCTCTCTCCTTCTCTACCTCTCGTTGATCACTTTTATTCTACTTCCTCCCCTTCTTCTTCCTCTGCTACTCTTTCTCCCTACCCGGCGCTGGTCACGTGTGTCCGGTTGTTATTTCTTTTCTGTCTTGGACTCCCCAAGCTCGCACGCACTTCTTCGCCTCTCCAGTTCGTGCTTCACAGCGTTCAATACATACACACTTCTCCACGTCTGGCTGTACAGCCTTTTTTTTTTTTGTTTATTTCACCGTTTCGTTTTCCTGTCTTGTTTTCCGTCCGGCACTATCGTCCACGAAAAAAAAAATTTAATTTGTGTTCGTGGGAAGAGCCATTTTAACGATGCGTACTGCCCTAACTCTTTGAAACGCCGGTGTTTTAATGGTGGCAGCTGATGAAGGATATGTTCTCTATGTGGCCTGCTTGTTTGTTGTACCTTGTTTATCATTTTGTCCATGTTCTTTTGCAACGTCATGTACCCAGATATGTATCTATATGTACATGTAGATGAAGGTGTGTACATACATGTATATATATATATATATATGCATATACTCATATATTGTTTATATATATATATATATATATATATATATATATATATATGTATACATACATACATACATACATACATACATACATGCATGCATGCATGCATGCATATATATATAAACATTTCAAATAAGTCTCGTAACATATACATGCGTATACGTATGTGTGTGTGTGTGTGTGTGTGTGTGTGTGTGTGTGTGTGTGTGTGTGTGTGTGTGTGTGTGTGCGTGCGCGTGCGTGCGCGCGTGTAATTATAGGTTGTAGTCCGACGTCATCCGAGATGATAGTTAACTTGTATAATCCTCAGTCTAAGGAACTGTAATCTAGGATGCAGGGAAATCCAATAATTAAAGTACTCCAATATAAGAGTATATTACCAGGATAGATATAGGAGGTCCGTGGCCACCCAATAGACAAGCTTCACAGAGGCGTTTTCACTTCGTTTGCTCCTTTTAGTTTCCGTGTTTTATTCATTTATTTATTTAGTTTATTTTTTGTCTCTCGTCTTTCCTCCTCTCGTTAAACTATACGCCCTCTTCCGTAGAAGGACAATGTCAAAAACGGCATAATTAACTCTTTCCGTTTCTATGAGCTTGAAACTGATGCTTTAATAGAGAACTTATCTCCTCTAAATTTTACTAGTTTTTCTTGTTCTTTTATCGAGCGCTCGCGCGCGCGCATGTGTACACGTACATATATTCATATTTTCATAGCCACAGGCACATATATGTATATATAAATGTTCATGCACGCATGCACGCGCACGCGCACAAACACTCACACACTACTACTACTATTTATGAGTTGAATGCACACAGAACACGTCTAAACAGTCAGATCTACGAGGTCAGAGTAGAGGAAAAAAAATTTTAATTACATCGTGATGGGAATATTTAGCTCTCCTGTGGTCACTCCAGGTGGCGTGGGTATTTCAGTTACCTAGTGACAACAGTTATTACATGCTTCACGTGATAGGCATACATGGTATTTACGCCATTTAGTCAATATTCTGTGTGACATTTCAACGACAACAGTCACCACGTGCAAAGATGGTGGTTTCAGGTAATCAGGTGGCTAAATCAAACCACGAAAACGTAGACTTCAGTTAGAAGACGCCGAATAGACAATTGTGCGTGGAATTTCCAGGTTATCGGCGGGCTTAAAATTCATTTCTAATGCATATTTGTGGGTAACAAGAGGATAGATAAGTCGTTTCTTTTTTTTCCTATTGACAGGAAGTGTCGGCCGGTATGCAGTTTCTCATAGAATCAGAATTGGAGGGGTCCCATACTCCACGTGATGTTGAAGAAGTCGTTTTCTTGCTCCTGAAGTCTCAAGGAAAGAAACCCGTCGTGTGTGTGTGTGCGCGCGCGTGTGTGTGTGTGCGCGCGCGTGTGTGTGTGTGTGAGCGTGTGTGTTTGTATTTGTCCTCCACCACTACTTAACAACATATGTTAGATTGTTCATGTCCCCGCAACATAGCGGTAAGAGACTATAGAATAAGAGACCTATAGAATAAGTACCAGGCTTAAAAATAAGTACTGGGTTCGATGTGTTCGACTAAAACCTTCTGAGGTGATACTCCAGCATGGGCACAGTCCAATGACCGAAACAAGTAAATGATAAAAGAAATATGTGTGTATGTATGTGTTTGCATTTATGTGCGTGTGTGTATGTGCATACGTATGTATATACTTCGGGCACAAGCCATGAGTAAACATTCATAAACTCTCTTCACGCAGTTGTACAATATTCACAACTGTAATTTCATATTTTAATTTATATTGTAACGATATTTGATTGCTTTTGCAATTTGATGGACACTTATTTCAGAAGAATCCGATGCTCGCCGTAGATGTCTATAAATATTGTGGGAATTTCGTTCTGCCTTCTTTCTGCCATTTTGCCCTGACGACGCATCATTTTGTCTTTGGTTACAAAAATATGAATGATTGTGTTGTCTGCAGAACGAGAGTTCTCGCGGTTGTCATGAACCCAATTTCCAATTTCTCTGTATAAATATTCTGCATGGGAAGAGAAATACAGTTTCTATGATGAAATGCCCTGAGACATTACAATACATACATACATGTATATATGTATATGGAACTGACAACTTCTACTATTCCTTGCAGTGGGTTATCATTGAACATTCTCATTTGAAACTGCTAATGGACCTTATCTATAGATTTAATATTTCTTTGATCATCGAACTGAGTAACGCAGACCTATTTTACTCTGACCTTTCCTTCATTTTGACAAACTGGATTGTACTAATATTTCTGATTGGCGACATTTATTCATCTTTACATTTCTCTGACTTCTCCCTCTCTGTTGACGGTTTACTCAGCTTATGAAATTCTAGCCCAATTTCATGATCCACATACTTGGCTATTCTAGAAACAGCTGTAAGAGGCTCTATATGTTTATGTTCTCTAATTTTTTTTCGAGTGATGCCAAATGTTGTACTTCTTCATTTTTATTCAAATTCTCTCTCTCTCTCTCTCTCTCTCTCTCTCTCTCTCTCTCTCTCTGTATATATATATATATATATATATATATATATATATATATATATATATATATATATATATATATATATTAGGTATACATACAAACATAGATTCGTGCGTACATATATACGTACATAAATGACGATGATAGTTTCTCGTAGTCTCCAAAAGACAGTTGTGCAATTTTTTGTAGAACAACAGTACAAATGATTTGTTTATTGGGTCAAATATTTGTGCAGTACATAAGCTCATGCCCTCCGTCAAATCAATGTTATCTGGACAGGTGCACGGTGTACAACACGTCAGGTATCAAAGTGATTGCGAAGTATTTTGCTGAAGAACACAACGCACCACCCGATCCAGGAACTGAAATCTCGATCTCGCGATCACGAGTGCAATACCTGAACCATAGCACCACATACATATACACAGACATCTATACACACATACATAAACACACATAAGTCTAATACAACAACGCAAATAGTCCATCCATCAGTGCACCAGTTCAATGAACATTTCTTCGATAACATCGGACTACAACCTGTAATTACATACATACATACATACATACATACATACATACATACATACATACATACATACATACACACACACACATGTCTATACGCATGAATGTGTTAAGACTGCTTCTCAAACTATCTGCTGTGGCGTACCGGCAGTTTTTTTCCCAATGTGCCAGGGACCGGTAATATTTCTTAAATAATATCAATTTATACCGGAAACAATATATATAATGAATATAATAAAAGTTGACAATTTTTTAATCTTATATTTATTTTGTAAACAAATAATACAATATTACATAAGCTGATAAGTTGTTTACTGCAGTGCATAAGGCGAAATTAATGAAATTATACTATTGTTTCTTCTTTTTCTGGAAACTCGCCACGTGCTGGCAGCTGATGGCTCGCGGACCGGCACCGGTCCGCGGACCACCACTTGAGTAGCACTGTATTAAGATATATATATATATATATATATATATATATATATATATATATATATATATATATATATATCTTTTACTTGTTCTCGTCATTGGACTGCGTCCATGTTGGAACACTGTCCTAAAGGTTTTTGTTGAACAAATCTATCCCAGTACTTGGTCCGAGTATACGCTGGAACATTGTCAGATAGAAGTCGTGGGATGGAAATTATGAAACAAGCCGAGGCTGGATTATCAACGATTGATATAACTCGAAGTTACCAGGTAACTATAAAATGAGAGGTGGGCCTCGAAACGGCGCGCATTCTCTCCTGATGACCCCATACGCTTGCTGGCTTCCGGTATGCGGAGTTCTCGACTGGTAGCACTTGCATGTGCAAGTTGTTTGCAAGACATTTAACGCTCGGTAATTATTCTATTGGTCTCTTTTGCCGAACCGTGAAGTTACGGAGATTTCAGAATGTATTAAAAACTCCTGAAATATAGCAATAATTTATAGTGGTTACATTTGGCAGAAACTGTGGTATTCAGTCGTAAACAGTGTTGTAGTGGCGTATTGTATAGCACAGTGTTATTGTGGTATAGAGTGTAGGAGAGTGCTGTAGCGTTATACAGACACGAATATTATAAATGTATACCTACACATACAAGCACAAACATATATGTGCGCGCGCGCGCGTATGTGTGCGTGTGTGTGTGTGTGTGTGTGTGTGTGTGTGTGTGTGTGTGTGAGTGTGCGAGAGAGAGAGAGAGAGAGAGAGAGAGAGAGAGAGAGAGAGAGAGAGAGAGAGAGACACGGCATGTCGCGCAATTAGACTCGTCAATTAGGGAAAAGATACGATCGAGATAAGATACATCCTTTGAGGAAATCCTGATTCCGTCACACACAGACACAGAGACGCACGCATGCACGCACGCACACACACACACACACGCACACACAATACACAATACACAAACAACACACAGATACCCCCCCACACACACACACGCACAGAGTCTGAAGCTAAACGTTCACGCAGTCTAATTCTCTATACTACACAGATATCTTTCCTGATTCGTGGAAACCTGCCAGCGCTTTCTCCTCTACTCCTCCTCTAGCCACCTCTATTTACCAAAAATAAAAAAATGTAAAAGAAAGTGAAACGTAATAAAACATAGATTACGGTGCTATCTCGTTTCTCTCCAGCGTTTCCGATGTTAAAGAGAAGATAAACAAAAACCGCTTATCTTACCTGGAACGAAGTTCGTTTCTCGATGGCCAGCAGTATGTTTTTCGTTCTGACAAGTTCAGTACTGACCTACTATCATGTATCACCTACAAATGGTCCATATCTATGGAACATCACGCTGAAGCCAGACCAGTTTTTATTTGATATTTGCACGGCTTTTGATAAAACATGGTACTGGCGTCTCTTCGATAACTGGAAGTTATATATAAATACATAATATAACTATTCTCAAGCAAACCATCCGTAGTTCATGAAACATGCTTTATTTCCTGGTCGACATCATCTTGTCAAATCATTTGAGTGTAGTGTCCACAGACTGTGTCTCATCCAAAATTTAGATTTATGTTGCAGAAACAACCTTCCCACAGATCCATCTTCAAAAAGTACTTCTCTATCCTTTGTAATTTCAATAAATTCGTGTAATATTTGTTCCATATGAAGGAGGGCGAGGGCACATTCAAAGATGTAGAAGCAATTTATGCCCACTTAAACGTGGAACAAACTATATACTACGATAGATACCAGGAGAGAAACTCACATATTGGCTTTTGGTGCAAAATGCAATCTTGTTTATATCGCAAGCGAGGAAATAAATCCCCTCACGTAATTTCGACTTTCCTTGGTCACATCAATGATGGACGCTCGACTGCTAGAGATAGCAGTGACTCATCTCCCCGCCAGCGAAATGTAAAAAAACAGTGCCAGAAGAGGCGCTGGTGTCGCGATTTGCCAGTGAGCTTGTTAAAAACTATATATTAACGACAGAAGCAGTATTAATACTGAGAGATAATATTTATGCCCACTTAAACGTAGATATTCTGTTAGAGCAAAGTAGAATATGTTAAAAGTATTTAGTTGTGACTTCCAGCTTTCTGAATTTTAATCTTTTACAGAGGGGCATAATTAATCTTTTATCCTCAGATGAAGATAAAATAAGTATCAGTAATATACTGGGGTCAATTGGTTTTGTAACGAAGAAATAAATAAATATCCTGAATGTGTTAGCTGCCTGTTGAAAACTATGAAAACTCTTGGAAATATTATGAATATGGCAATTTCTTTTTTTGCCCTTTCCAATAATATGTAGATCCTTTCTACTTCGTTAGAAAAAGTCAAAAGACAATATAAATTCTACATTTTCAGTTGATTGATTTTTTTAACAATTATAATTATTCGAATCGTCTTTATACAAAAAATAAGGAAATGGAATTACATCGACTCCAGTACTCAAGATGAAAGGCAAAGATGAAAGGCAAAGTCGACTCCGGCGGTATTTGAAATCAGAACGTAAAGCCGGAAGAAATGCCGCTAAACATTTTGTCCAGCGTGCTAACGATTCTGCCAGCTCGTCGCCTTCAAGAAAGAGGAATATTAAACACTGCTTCTGACCAAAATGTCAAGTAAGAGGAATGTTTTTAAACTGGTTTCCAAATTTTGTTTAACGTCACGAGACGAAATCGGAGTGTTTTATCTTACTTCTGGAAAGTTGTAGTCCATCTTAACGGAGGTCTATTTTAGCTATCTACATTGAAATTTATCACCTTTCTCATTATACGCTATACTTTGTTTGTCGTAGCTGTCCTAGTTTGAAGTTGGTGAAAGGTAGATAAGAATAGTTGAAGTTACAACAGAGTAGTTGTGCCTTGACACAGCTAAAATTGTTAAATAACAATAGCTCCACCGTAAAGGAATAAAAATTCCTATCTGTAATCGTCATTAACCAGTGACACTTTTACTATAGAGAGAATTTTCTCTGTCCTGACCAGTTTGTTACTGCAGAATTCCAAACTTTGTAACTTACACCCAGTTGCAGTGGTTAGTATGAATGACTCTTCCATTAATCCTGACATAAACTAATATCTTAATCTGTTAATACTCGTTCATTGTAATCCAGTACACCTCCATTACCATTGCAGCCGTGGAGGGAGATCTATAATCATTAACTTTATACGGTCAATGTACGTTTAAATCAGCTAAGCTGAAAACCTTGACACAATTCCAACATATCTGTATGGGCATATCATACAGATCACACACTAATGCGTTGGTTGAAGAACAAAACTGTTTTAAGGGTTCGTATTTAAATAGAAGGTATGTAAGCAGTATTACACACATTTTTGTGTAGAGAAGGTTTTTAGACCTTATGATAAACTGACCTTTAGCAACGTTGGCTTCATAATCAAATTCTCAAGATATAGCCTAAATAACTTAACACAGGTTGTTACTTTCTGCTCTGAATCTTAGCTAGGATTAAACTGATTTTTTTTCTTACTATGATGAGCAAACCAAGGATTAATTTTCATCGGGCCAAATTCTGTAACAATTAAATGATTTAATCATTCTTTTTATTTCTTAAATATGCCACAGTTAGGGCTTTCAGTGTGTAGGCCCATCATTTTGATTACAGACTACACAGATATTTTCTTGTAATAAATTGGACTGAATATTATTTTCGGTTGACATAAATATCCACTTGATAAATATTTGAAAAAAAGTAACTCATTTGAAATATTTTTGATATATTGAGGACAGCTAATCATTATTTACAAGGTATAAAATAAATCCTTTCTATTTGGGAGTTGAGGAGCTAGTCAATTACAACAATTGAATGGTACTTATTTCATTGACCCCGAAAGGAAGAAAGGCAAAGTTAACCTCAGCAGAATTTGAACTCAGAACATGAAGACGGACCAAATGCCGCTTAAGTACATGGTATAAAAGATATAACGCAACGACCGCGCCAGCAATTCAAACAGATAAGCGTCCTGTGCGATATTTCAACGTTGAGGAAATTACTGCACGAGTAATCGCTGAGAGTTGTTGACACAATTAGATCTGGGTCAAACCTCGTGGACTTTGAGACACATCTTTTCAGTTTCACTTCTGCCATTCGTAGAGTAATATGTTTACAAAATATAGAATGATAAGCAGAAGACGTTTTCAGTGAGTACCGCTCACCTTTGTTCTCTGCGGCTGCAATAAGTTTTCATTGAATAGTTGGTGTTTATCGCATATAGCACTAGGATACAATATCTCTAAATTTAAACATAAAATTAGCAATAGCAGTACTTCCCACCAAGCCTACTTTAACAATTAATGGAAACACAAAGATCTTGCAATGAGGACACGTCAAGCAAATCTCTCACTAAATAGCGCTGAAATATAAGCGTTATACACCTACCAGGAAAACGTACCAACACTTTCCCACTGTATATGGCCAACACACTATGGAATCAGTTACACGTCTTACAAATACTTGTCTCGAACTCTCTGGAAGCCTTTCATGATAACCACATATTCTTCTCATTACCCAAACTGCTTCATAGAGACATATTCACTTTTTCGTTGAGAGAAAATTTTTCAGCTGTAAATAGATGGCAACCTCTCTCCCATCCCCTTTTTCTCTCTCTCTCTCTATCTTTCACTCTATCTTCTCTCTCTCTCTCTCTCTCTCTCTCTCTCTCTCTCTCTATATATATATATATATATATATATATATATATATATATATATATATATATATATATATATATATATATAGTTCAAAAACACAATAACAAAAAAACAAAAAAACAACAAAGTGAGGACGTGATATGGATAGTATTATTGGATGCTCAGGAAAGGAAAGAGAGAGTGTATGACGTTTCGGGCGTAGCCCTTCGTCGGAAAGATGGAAAGTTCGGAGAATGGCAGAACGGAGAAAGAGGAAAATGGTACCGATGCCCACGAGGTTACATGTATGTATATATGTATGTATATATGTATGTATATATATTATTTATGTAACGCACGTACTCATTAATCTTTTAGCAATATATATATATATATATTTCGTTTTAGGATTTGGTTTGCAAGATTCTTTATGTAAGTTCGTGTGTTAAAGCATATTTTGTTGTCTGGGGAGAGTCATTCGCTTTTAGTGTCTTATTATTTAACACACGCACCGGTAAAGTTTCCACTCATTTACTAATTTTTTTTCCTAAAACTTTCGTTGCGTCTTGCAACCTATTCAATAGTCGTTGACTCTGTCCGTTATCCAAGTTGCGTTCTTTTCGTTTGTGCGCATGTGTGTGGGTCAGTGTGCGTGCGCATACACATGTACGTATGTATGTATGTATGTATGTATGTATGTATGTATGTATGTTTGTATGTATGTATGCATGCATGCATGTAATTGTGTGTACGCATGTATGTGTGTGTGCGTATGAAAATATATATGTATATGTGTACGTTTGTGTGATTGTGTGCATATCTGTGCGTGTATGCGTGTGTGTGCATGTGTGTGTGTTTGTGTGTGTGTGGTGTGTG
>NC_142940.1:26892243-26894743 GCF_046866305.1 Octopus bimaculoides
TCATGTTTTCCCTTATAGTCTGACATCAAACTTGTAATCGACTTATTCCCTCCCCCGAAATTGCTGGCCTCTCGTCCCAAAATTTGAAATTATTATTATTATAATCGACAATCTTAAAGAACGGTGAGGCAAGGCCCTAAGATCACTGTGTAGATCACTAAACTAAGTTTATATTCTCCAGTTACGTTTTGAATTCAAATAACACGAGTCAAATTTAGCTTCCATATAGCTTTTGTTTTAATCCATTCTTCTATAGGCACAAGGCCTGAAATTTGGGGGAATGAGGTAGTCGATTATATCGACACCAGTGCCCAATTGGGACTTACTTCATCGGCCCCAAGAGGATGAAAAGCAAAGTCAATCTCGGCCGAATTTGAGCTTAGGGTGCAAAGATGGACGAAATGTCGCTAAGTATTTTGCCTGGCGTGTCACCGATTCTACCAACACGCTGCCTTTCATTTCTTTGTATTAATAAAGCGAATACAAGTAATGCAGTGTGATCAATTCACTCGAGTGTACTCCTCTTCCTGCATGTGAGTGGTTTAACACTAAACATCATAAACCACAATTAAAGAAGCCTCTACGTATCACTCAGTGTGCTAGAAATAGTAGCCAAATCACTCTCAAATCAGACACTTCTAATTTAGACTACAGAACACATTGTATAATATAGTCCACAGTACACTACGCCTGAAAAAAGCAGGGATGGCCATGGATGGAGCACGTCTGATGATAGATAAGGCCGACTTGGAGTGAAACAAAAACAAACTAAATAAATCCCTGAACCACTTTCAACCTCATTAAAATATTTCCAAACATTCGGTTCACATGTCCACCTGTGGTTCATAGGAGCTGATTGTTTATTTCGTGTGAAAATATCGCACGAATTATTAAACAAAGATCTCATGATCTAATCCTATCAACAGCTGCGGTTAATGTTTAGTTATCAAGATGTCATTCCTGCAGCGCTATCTTCGTGAACCTGTGCCTCCTTCCATGCTGACATATAGCAAACCTGTGTTAACGTGTATGTTGTCGTTTGTGTGTGTGTGTGTGAGAGAGAGAGAGAGAGAGACAGACAGAGAGAGAGGGGGGGAGAGACAGAGACAGAGAAAGAACGGTGCATTTGAAAGATAAAGACGGAATGATACATAAGAGGAAACATGAGCGAGCGTGCGCGTGGACACTCACACACACGCACATACACACACACACACACACATATATAGAGAGACAGACAGGCAGACAGAGTGAGAGAAAGAGTGAAGACACATGCAAACACAGAAAACCCCCGTTAGTGAATGACAAAATTACAGAGAAAGATGGGACATTATATATAAATAAAAAAGGTAGAGAGAGAGAATGAAGTAGGAGTAGAGGAGAGATTCGAGCGTTTTATAGAACAGGTCTTGTTGTTTCATTAAGAGGGAGAAGGAGAGAAATTAGACAGTCAGTTTGTTTGGAGATGTTTAAATGATAAACATAGTAGCTCGGAACTACTTGGGAATTGGCCAATATTTCGGCTCTCTCTCTCTCTCTTTCCTAAGTCTATCTGCCTGCCTGTCTCTCACACCGATACTCCGTTCTAGGACGTTCACCGAACTGTTTGTCGCATAAGTGAATGTTCAAGCACCAGCATTCGATAAGCGTGGAATCCACAGAACGGTTTCAATATCATCTTGAAATGATTCCTCTTCAACTCACACAAGAAGGTCGCTCGAGAATAGACTGAAATTATGCATAATTTCAATAACTCCGCCCCCCCCCCCCACTCACACAAATACCTCAAAATACCATTGCCTTACGACATTGACATATACAACTGAAAGGCTTTCTGTTGTGAAAATTAATAATATATAGTTGTATGAAGCCGATGCCTGATGTTCGAGACTGTCGAGCATTCAACCTTTTGGATTTCATGTATCCAGTATCTCACTGTTCTGCATGAAATTTCATCTCTTTCATCTCTTCAAGAATAGGCATAAGTACGAGTAGTATACTGAGGCTGTCATTATCGATTATGTCCCTTCTTTCAGGTTCTCAATAAAGCATGACGCATGAAAGAGTTCTCTCTGAGTAATGTAAACTCTTAATGGTGCAAGAACCAAAAAAGTGAAAAGTTAGTGCCTTTTGTACAGAGCGTAACGTTCACATTTGGAAACGGACTCGCACTTCTTTTGTCAAGAAATAAGGCAGACAAATGAATAGTAAAGATTAAAAAAGAGTTTCAAAATGCCGCGCCATATTATTATAGTGCATTAAGGAACAGCGGGTTCTCGGAAAAGATCCAGTATGGCCAAAGCACTACTAGCAATAATAGAATCCGTGGAACTAGAACAAGGAAAGTTTTATGGTTTAATCCGGCATTTAACATTGCAGCAAAAACTAATATAGGTAGAGAATTCTTGAAACTAGTTTCTAGGCACTTCCAATAAAACCATAAGTTCTATAGAATTTCTAGTAGAACTCAGATTGTAAAAACAGACGAAATACCGCTAAG
>NC_142940.1:26899743-26957243 GCF_046866305.1 Octopus bimaculoides
ATATATGACAAGAGCAATGACGAGCCAACAGCAAGCCCCTCTGTGATCGTGGGATCTGCCAGAAATAGTAACCAAATAATTCACAAATGATGCTCTGTTGTCTTAACAAGCATGGTCACAGATTACGGGCTAAAACCAAGTAAAAGATAAGAGTGCATTGGACAATGAAGTGTTGGACAGACAAAGAAGAATGAATTGGTCATAGCTAGAATACTTTTGATCATTAGTTTGCTCAATCACGGTCAACAACAATAGTCATAGCAAAGTGATGGTTTGCTTTTCTCTGTGCAGTGCTAGATAGAACTTAAACAACTATGTACATCAAAAATACTGGAAAATGCGGTGTTTGGGTATAAACTGATATCTACTTGATATATGTCAATATGGTAACGAGGTACAGTTGAGGACGGCACGATCAGTCTAAAGAAGCCTTAATAAAGAAAATAAACTAAAGAAAAGCAGAAATCCACAGACATGAGATAAGACTGCTAATTCGTTCTTGTACTCTAGAATGTGAAAGGTACTCGATGCAGGAATATGTCTTGCAGAACAATTTCTCGCCATAGTCTTTATGTCTAAAATGCATCAATTTCAGCTATAGAGAGAAATTTTTCTCCGGGGCAAAATTCTGCAACAAATGCCTTTCACCTTCTGGTGCTAAAATAAATGTACAAATCTTTATTTTGATTCTCACTGCTTTGTGTGCTTAAACTATATGATCGAACGCCACGCATCCTTTTCCAAGTATATATATATATATATATATATATATATATATATATATATATATATATATATATATATATATATATATATATATATATATATATATATATATATATATATATATATTATATTTCGAGATGGTCATTTTTTTCTTTTTTTGCCAAATAAACACACGCATCATATATTTGCTCTTCACTCGTTTATTACTGTTCTTATTCTAGCTCGTGTCCATTGTCTGGAAATCTTTTGTCACACATCTGTGACCTTTTCAGTAACACTTTTCGTTTTCGTATGTGCTCTTGCTCCACTTACTGTATATATAGTTCAAATTTACATAAAACAAAAGACGATGACAGGTTAGTTTAACGCTCGGGAAGAATGGAAAAGTCTTTGATGTTTCGAGCCAACACTTCGACAGAAGAGAGAAGAAAAATGAGAGTGAAAACGAGAAAAAAAAAACGGATAGAAAGAAAAATATATAGAGATATCAATTAATAAAGTACTCTATCCACTGATAGATAAATATAATGTACACTTAAAGAAAGAGCTAGTAATTAAAGGAAGAGCTACTAATAGATTTTTGCCATTAATACACGTGGTTAGGCAAGTTTTAATACGTGCCTTGTGTCTCCAAGCAATCTGTTGGCTCTGTGCACATTGTTCTATTTGATAATCAGGACACTAGTGCAGGAGAAACCACTAGAAAAAAACGAGGAGAAGGTTGATGCAAAAAGTGGAAATAGAAGACAAAGGGTGAATAAACCAAAAAGAAAATTAGAGTGAAGTCCCCTTTGACCGTAAAAGTCATAATTAAACTAGTTGTTGTAGCATCATTTATTGGGGAGGATGCCCAAATTCTACGAGACAGTTATTCAAATCGGAGAGGGTGGTGTCCTCCACTTCGCCAAAAGAAATTTGTCCATATGTTTGCATTTGCTGAAATTTTCGGATCTGGAATTAAGTAGTGTGGTGGAATTCATGAATCTAAAAAGAATGTGCGATCTTTCAGTTACGCATAAGTTGCAGAAGAAATAAACATCAGAGATGTTTCGCTCCACGAAGAAACTGCAGGAGCTACTCAGAGATTTTGTAAGCCTTTCTAAATCGATTTTAATGCTGGAAACTCTTCCGTATCGTCAACAGGTACCCCAGGTTCACAAACATTTCGTCCTCTAGACTGTACGCTTCACCTGAGTAGAACAGCGAAGACTGAGCTAGTCTCCACCCACGGAAGAGTTCCAACTTATGGTCTCTTGATAATAATATCCATTTTGAGCTTGCTTCAGTTGCCATGCCTATTTCCTTGCTGGCTTTCTTCAGTTGTCTGGGTTTCAGACCTGTCTTCTGCAGGAAATAGAGCACTGAACAAGATGTAAAGTCGCAGCAACCGATTTCAATGGGGAATGAGACCGCATGCCAGTCCTTCACACACACACTCACACATACACACATGCGCATGCAAGCACGCACGCACGCACGTACGCACGTACGCACGCACGCACGAACACATACACACACACAGATACACACACACACATACACACACACACACACACACATACACACACACACATGTTCATTAGGTGTGTGTGTGTGTGTACATATATCTCTGAAAATGCTGTGAGAACACGGACACACACTACTGGATGGCGTGTTCTGTAGGCGGGGTAAAGAAACGAAAATTAAAAATAATTTAAATTAAAATAAAAGTGTGAACAAGGCTTAGAATACTAAAAAATTCGACATAACAAAAAATAATGTAATAGAACGAATATATACACACATACATACATATGTCTGCCTACATGCATGCATACATGCATACATACATGCATACATACATACATACATACATACATACATACATACATACATGCATGCATGCATGCATACATACATACATACATACATACATGCATGCAGACATACATACATACATACATACATACATAGGTGACTATTACATCATGTCACATTTCGAAGGCTACGCGAAACACTCCAGGAGTAGAAGATTGCTTCGAAATATTTAATTAAGAAGCGGAACAGTGAAGCCCTTAATTTTCTAAAAAGCAATTGCAAATGTCGATTATGTAACATTTCTGTGGAGGTCATACAAGTATAACAGTACCTACACAAAAATGGCTTCGAACTACTATCTCCTACCACGACGTGATTTATATGGTTTGCGGAGAAGACTGTTTTGGGATAAATATAAACAACACCGCAGTTATTATATACGTACATATCACCATAAGAAATACTAGTGGAATATCTCCATTAAAACTTCTATCGAGCGCAAACAGACTTGACGTTGTTATTTGAGGCAGAAAAGAAAAAAATCAGGTTTAGTCATAGACCATTTCTTCAAAAATTACCAAAAGGAAGAATATTTATGGACAATTGCTTTGAAAACTCTCATTATAAATCAGAGCTCCTCTACTCTGATTATAAATTCACAGCTATACCAATAATAATTGGTGCATTTGATGAGGTTGGTAAGTGCCTAATTGACGATCTGGAAAAGCTAATATTTCTCAAGCAAAAGAATAGACCGGCTTACACAATCATTACACATACAATCTATAAGCGGAACAGTAACACTATGCGAAAGTTCAATATGTAACAATTATCGTTATTATTATCGAAATTCTAGCGATGAAGCTTTTGATTCTTTGTTCAAAGCCAACTCTTTTCTTTTAGGAAGAATGCTGACAAATAAATAAAAATAAACGATACACACATATTTAGATGCATACATACGTATATACATACATACATATATACATACAGACGGAAAGACAGACAGACAGAGAAGGAGAGAGAGCTAACGTAGAGAATGTGTGGAAACATAATATATATGGGTGCATGAGTGACGTTGTGTGGGTGCGTGCACACGCATGCGTGTGTGCTTATGTGTGAGTGTGTGAGTGTGTGAGCGTGTGTGTGTGTGTGAGCGTGTGTGTGTGTGTGTGTGAGCGTGTGTGTGTGTGTGTGTATGTGTGCGCTCGCTCGCGCGCCCGTGTATTTATAATCCGATCATTATTCGGATATTTCTGCTTCAGCCCCACTGCCAATCTACTCACACATACACGCACACACACATACAGACACAAACGCACACAACACACACACATTACCGACTTTTCTTGCACATACAACTCTACATTCACTGATACACCACCCAGTACCATTTCTCCATGTCTATTGTATGCTAATATCCTCAGCTACTATAAAGCAAAAATTCCTACAGCGTATGTATAGCAGGGGTAACGTGCATTTCTGTCTGACGAGTGGTGGTGGTGGTGGTGGTGGTGGCGGTGGTGGAGTTAGCCATGCTGTTAGGGTGGATTGGGGCATGTTAAGGAGGAACAGAGAAGGGGTACTGGTAGTGGGTGAGATGAAATCTCACGGTAGAAGAGGATGGTGAGTCTGCAGCAACAACATTCTGTCATCACAAATAGAATCTTACACAACAACAACAACAACAACAACAACAATAAAGCCAGCAGCAACAACAATGATAACAACGGCAGCAGCACTTTTAGTTGGCACCAGGCGGTTGCTTTGCAGCTTCAACAAAGTTCTTCAGTTTTTGCGGCAGAGGCAACAACAGCAGCTGCGGCAGCAATTTGCAGCAGTAGTAGTAGCAGCAGCAGCGGCAGTAATAGTAGTAGTAGTAGTAGTAGTAGTAGTAGTAGTAGTAGTAGTAGTAGTAGTAGTAGTAGTAGTAATTTGCTTTATATCTAAGACCTTGAAATGGTTTTAGATGTAAAGCAATTTCTAAAGTAATGATATATATAAAGTTTCAAAAATCACGAAATACATAAGGTTACTGAAATATGTAACTTTTCTAAAATCATGAAATATACAATATTTCTAACACCATGATACGTACAAAGCTTCTAAATACCATGAAATATATAAAGTTTTTAAAATCTTGAAATATATAAATTTCTAAAGATTATTAAATGTATATAGTTTCTAAAGCTGTAGATTGAATAAATTTCTGTCGAGAGTTGGAATTAGTCGAATTCTGGAATCCAGCTTGAATCCCAATGCTTGCAACATCACTCGTGGAGCTAATTCCTTAAGTAAAGCAAGATTTATATACAATATGGGAAATATTTTCCCTAACATCTTCACTATCTGGCGCAGGCGAATGGTAAGAAGTTTGCTTCCCAACCACATGGTTTGAGGTTCAGTCTCACTGCGTGGCACCTTGGGCAAGTGTCTTCAAACCTCGAGCCTACCAAAGCCTTGTGAGTGGATTTTGTAGACGAAAACTGAAAGAAGCCTGTTATACACGTGTTTGTGTGTGTGTGTCTGAGGATATACCCCACCACTGTATGACGTCTTCGTAAGTTAGCGGTTCGGCAAAAGAGACTGATAGAATAAGTGCCAAGCTTAAACAAAAAGTTAGTACTGGGTTCGATTCATTCGATTAAAAATTCTTCAATATGGTGTCCCAGTATGGTCGTAGTCTAATGTCTAAAACAAGTTATTGATAAAAGACAAAAGACAAAATCTGGTCACGTAATACTATTATATTTCGTCTCTCATTCTTAGACAATAAAGTGGGTGAGGTTGCTTATGACATTGATTTCAGTACTTAATTGATAAAATCACCTACAGTGAAGTCTGATCTCAGAACAAAAAGGACGAAACTAATCACTGAGTGTATTTTATTAGGTGCTCTAGCAACGATCCTGACATCCACCACCCTTAAAGTATGGATGAAATACGTTAATTGAAGGGATGGGATATAGTTGATAGACGCGCCCTAGTCACATTGATTTTATCATTCCTTAAGAAATGTAATACTAGAATAAGTCCCTAGGGGTTCTGTGACCATATTGTAAAGTAAGGCAACTGAAGATCACCGCACATTTTAAATCACTCTCCCGATTCACTTATTCAACTTGTCTTTAAAAATGGTTTCTTTAAAATATTCTGAACAGTTATACATGTCCTTATCATATTTAATTTTTTCTTTCGATTCTCTATATAAGTTACAAGTTAACTGATTATTTATATGAGATGGCTTCTTATATAGATTATTTATATGAGATGGCTTCTTATATAGATGCGAAACGGCGAATAAAAACGAGCTACCTTTTGACAAGTCACCTGAGGAGAGCTCTCTTTATCCATGATGCACCACAGTTGTTTGTACAACATCTCACCAGCGAAGTACCGGGGCACAATAGGTCGAAACGATTGTAGTGAATAAAGAGTCAAGTGAATTTAATTTTTTTCCTCTCATATTTTTTTAGCTGTTATTTTCGTTATTTCATTCATGTAGTTCGTACTGTCCATAATAATAACTACGAGTAGAAATTCAAGAAGAAAAAACGTGTGAAAATTTTTATCTTGTGAAACATTTAGTGATTTTTCGTCTGTGTATTTCGTGTGCAAGATTCTTGATGTGGATACGTGTGTTGAAAGAAATACAATTAAACCTTGGGAGAGGCATTATGCCGGTAATAAACACACGCACTGGTTCAGTCCTTTATTAATTTATATAGTTTTTTGTTAAATTATTTCATTGCACTCTTGCAATCTCTTCAGTATTGTTGTATGACTTTTGAATTACACAAGAGAGTCAGTTTTGGCGCGTGCGCGCACACACACAAACACACTTAAACACATACACACACAGGCACACACACACACACACACACGTATGTACAGTACATATAACTTTGCTACTGTGCTATAAAGACTTAATGCCGATTACCTTCAAATTTTGTAATAATACAAGGTTACCATGGTCCTCTTAACAATGTCTGCACCTCGATTTCATAAGTTTTTTTAGTGATAATCAACGTGTTCAATATTATAGAGCTTCTAGAAAATCCAAATAATATGTCACCTATCCTACAATATGTGCATCGAGCCAACGAGGAAACCTCAACATGGTGGTCACTTTACATGCTAGAAATAACGTCAGCTGTCTTCAGGAAAGAACACATCAGACAATGCAGTCATAGATTCACTTAAAGAAAGACGCGATGGTCACAGCTGGTATGCATTGAATAGGAGGTAAGGAACAACAACAGCACACTCACACTCACACGCACGCACACACATTTATATACACATATATACACACATATACATACACATATACGTGTACACACATATCCATACATATATATACATACACACATACATATATATATATATATATATATATACGCGCACACATATATACATATATATATACACATATATACATGTATATACATATACATATATATATACATACATAAACGCATACTTACACACACACACACACACACACATATATATATAAACAATTGCAGCGTGGAAGGTGTTTGTAAGCCATTTAAGAAACACAAAAACCGTTAGATTCACTTCAACATTTAAATTTAATTTGCCAAAATATTTTCGTCGCTTTGAGACCGTGACCTGTTCACTGACACACACACACACATATACAGAGAGAAAGAGCGAAAGGGAAAGAGAGTTAGACGTATGTCTAAGACAAAATATATGAAATGCTATGCATTATGTCTCCTTGATTTACTGAAATTATCTCCGCTTCCAGGGTAGGTAAACAATCGCCTAATGGCAACTGACACCAACTCCAAATGAGTTATTTCTATTAGGTCATTTTCTCATTTAGAGTTGATTCTAATATCCACAAGGCAATTGTTTTATGCATTCTGGATGCAGAGATAAATTTAGATAAACCAACAATCTATCTAGTATGATATTCAACATGAATTTATTCGTCTTTGTTGTTTAAATGCATATCATTGGCCGCTCTGGGTTATGTGTGTGTGTGTGTGTGCGTGTGCGCGCGCGCGTATTTAGACCGCCGGATAGATAGATTAATAGCTTTTGTTTATACTGTGGCACAAAAACATAAAAGAGTTCAAAATAACATTATGGAGAAAATGTGTGTAGTCATTATGTTAATATATGTGAATAAACTCGCTGACGTGTACGGCTTACAGAATGAATGAAACTACAGTTTGGGTGTTATCCCTGTTCATCGCGTATAAATTTACATCCGCGCGCGCATATGCATACAGACGCTATTACATACACATACATTGATGTGTAAGTGTATATAATACCTGTGCACATACTATAATGGCCTCTGCTACGCGCCACTGGTTGGTTTCGCACCAGTTCCACTCAGACATTCCCTACTACCACTCGACTTTCTATCTTTATTCACCCTTGTTGTGTACGAATCTCCACGCCACCGCAGCAACCACTAAGCCCAGTTTTTTTTTTTTTAATCTTCTCACTGCTCATGTTGACCTGCAAAAGTTTAAGCGGAATATTAACGGCATCAGTCTCAGTGGTCCCGGCAGGGTGGCTCTAAGTGTCGAGAGCACTCTCTCTTCCTTCAGATTTTACACGTAAAAGAAACAAAAAACATACTTCCTTATCTTAAATGATTTGAACGAGTCAAGTTAATCCATAGTGTCGGTGTGTCTAGTCAGAGTAATGCATTCTGCTGACCAATTAAACCCTCCTCACAAACTGATCACATCAATACGATTGATGTTACGATAAATTAGGCTACCTCCTCTCACACTGGTCAGATCAATACGGTTCTATTGACCCATGTGTCCCACCTCCTATATCTCAATACCTTTCAGACTGGTCAAATTAATCCGTTGGTGTTCAGTTTGAACATCCATAGTTGAATATCTTCTCGAAAGATACAGCAAGCGAAGGGAATTCTAAACGATTGATGGTTTTTATAATTGAAGGATTGGTCTTTATAAGTGTCACACCTTACTGCGACTGAGTAAATAGTCTCAAATTTTGGCACAAGGCCAGCAAGTTCGTGTGGGGTGAGGTGAGTTGAGTACATCGATGCCAGTTCTCAACTGGTATTTATTTTACCAACCCTGAAAGGATGAAAGGCAAAGTCGACCAGGTGATATTTGAACTCAGAACGTAAAAACGAGACGAAATGTCGCTTAGCATCTCGTCTGGCGAGCTGACGATTCTACCAGCTCGCAGCTTTAACTGTGGCTGAGTTATTACAGACATTTCTAGAAAGTTCAAATAAAACTCATAATGGAAAACTGGATAGTGTACCTCCGCTACTCAAACAAGGCGCGAGTAAAACTGTTCGCTCAGGGCGGTACTATAGCGGGGCAGTACTGCTGATGTGCATTATGTTGTTTTTCATGAGAGGGGAATAGCAAATGAAAAGGCCAACGTGTTATACAACTAGCTGCTTCAGAAAAGTGGAAACTGTTGTAATAGTGAAAGAATAAGCAGAGGGGAGTTGGTACGTATATGGGCCGGAGACTAAAATCTGTTGGTCAGAGAATCTTTGCTTTCGATCTTCAATTGCATTATAGTCGAATCGGCTTATTATGCATGCGGTCCAGGATCTTTGCACTAACGTAACTAGGTTTCGCATCGCCCTAGGTACCCCCTTGTGTTTGCCGGCCTCCTCCCACGAAAAGCACAATATAATTCACGTTAACAGTGTCACCCTAGAAAAATGTCACCGGCTACGCTAACGGACGTTTGTGAGCAACAGCTGCACAGTCCAGATGTAGAAACAGTATGCAGCTTGTGATTGTGAACGGAAAGGCTACGCTGAGATATAGTTTAAACCAAGTTATATTTGTTGGGTCACCATGAAAGATGTCAGAGATCGTAAAACTTAGCAAAATATAACCTTTGAACTCTGCTCTGTCTCTTCAATATTCGATATTTTCTGTTTATTCAACAGTTATGTCACACACTACAGTACAGCGTAGATGTTCACTTTTATGAGGTCACGAGTCCAATATTCAAACCATAACAAAATTATTGATATTAAAGTTTCCTGGATTCGCTATTTCATTTCAGAATACCACCAAACTATAGACAGTTCACACCTCTGCATATAACATAAAGCTATTAACAGCAATCAAATCTTCCTTAAGTCACACTCTGTCGTTCTTAAACTAGAAGGGCACATTCGATAATGTAGTCTTTAATATACAAGACGAGATGATCCCGTTGAAAAGTCTTTAATGGTAACCTGGTCCAATAAGGGTTGATTTCGGGTTCATCATGATCATCCTTATACCTTTCTTCTCCTTGTCCTCCTCTTCATCATCATCGATGCAAACAACAATAGTCACATACGGAATGAAAATTCAATAAGCAATCATAGACATAAAATAAACATCAAATAATGCGTATGAGTTTATGTATCAACTTCTGCTCTTGTGTTATGTGAGTGAACATACATACGTATGTACGTACACACGTACGTACATACATACATGCATGCATGTATGAATACATACATACATACATACATACATACATACATACATACATACATACATACATACACACAGACACATTGATGGTGAAACCCTTGCAACTGTGATCCATACATACATTACATGGAATGCGAGCAAGGGAAATAATATTCTTAAGATTATAAACCTGGAAAATTACAGGACAAGTTATCACACTTGGAAAAGTTCAGGACAACTTATTACATCTGGTAAATTTTCTTGTTCAGATGTAATAAGTTGTCCTGAACTTTTCCAAGTGTAATAACTTGCCCTGTACTTTTCCAGATTTATAACCTTAAGAATATTATTTCTCTTGTTCGCATTTTTCCCATGTAATCCATGTTTTTCCCAGGCTATGCTATTATGCTAATTAATAATGTGTCAAATGTGTTAAATGTGTCAATTAGCGGTGTCGTTGATAATTTTCCCCCTACTTCAATGACGCCGGTGACATATATCAAAAGTCCTCTTATACACACTGTTGGTACTCCGTCGGTTACGACGACGAGGGTTCCAGTTGATCCGATCAACGGAACAGCCTGCTCGTGAAATTAACGTGCAAGTGGATGAACACTCCACAGACGCATGTACCCCTTAACGTAGTTCTCGGGGATATTCAGCGTGACACAGAGTGTGACAAGGCTGGCCCTTTGAATTACAGGCACAACAGAAACAGGAAGAAAGAGTGAGAGAAAGTTGTGGTGAAAGAGTACAGCAGAGTTCGCCACCATCCCCTGCCGGAGCCTCGTGGAGCTTTAGGTGTTTTCGCTCAATAAACACTCACAACGTCCGATCTGGGAATCGAAACCGCGATCCTACGACCGCGAGTCCGCTGCCCTAACCACTGGGTCATTGCGCCTCCACCCTCTTATAGAACTATATTCATAAAAAAAAAACTATAGAACTATATTATCACTCTCAAATTTGGGAAACAAACACTCATAACTTCTTTCTTTTAAAACTTCATTGCATGAGATATATACCATGAAATTCCTCAAAATTCCTATATCATTTAAGCTTAATTAAAATATAATTTGTTTTTAAATAAAAAGTTAATTATACTTATATTTTTTTCATGATATTTTACCTCACAACTTTTTTGATACAAACTTTTGTTGCATGGGATCAAAACTATGAAATTCCTCATGCTTTCTTCTACCATTGAAGCTAAGATAAATACATTTTGATTTTCAAATAAAAAAGCTATTTAGATCTAAACTTGATTGGTGGCGTTACTTACTCTCCTTGTAACGTTGCTACAAATTTTTAGGTAAACTTTTTTCTACTAGATCAAATCTCAATTTTTTTTAATGCCAAAATGTAGCTAGGGACTAGTCCTCTTCAAAAATGTTAACACTTTTCAATTTGATTAAGAACTCAATTAGCGACAAGCTCTGAAAGATGCTGCGTTTGAGTAAATTGTGGCCTTTAGAATATTATTCAACTACTACCGTAGCTGAATGATACATACATACATACATGCATACATATAATTATACACACACACACACTTATATATATATGTGTGTGCTTGTACGTGCATCCATACATATGCATGTTTGTGTGTATGTGTGTGAGTGTGCGCACGCGCATAAAATATATTAAGCATTAAAGTAAATGTATCTTCGATGATGTTGATGACGACGACGACGTTAGTGCGTAGTAAAGAGGATGGTAGCACTAGTGTGGTGAGGAGGGTGGAGGTGAAGATAATGGCGGTTGCGTTTGTCTTGGTGTTGGTGATGATGTGAAGTGTGTTTATGAATCTAAAGCCGGAGTTGTTATCATTGTACTTAGCTTTACGGTCAAATTAATTCCATTGAGGAGGTTTGTCCAGATATGATTAACGGATTCAGAAGATTAAGATTAAAGTGGCTTTGGTAGTTTTCTAATGTGGTTGTGACGGATGGAAAGTGTCAGATTCTGGCTACATGAGTTTGTGTGTGTGTGTGGAGTGTAGCTTTTGGTATATATATATATGTGCGTGTGTGTGTGTGTGTGTGTGTGTGTGTGTGTGTGTAAATGGATTTATATATATATAATATATGTATGTATGTGTGTGTGTGTGCGTGTGTGAAATAATGATGGTGGCTTTTGATATGTGTGCGCGTTTGAAGAGGAGATAGAGTGTGGGAGTGGCTGTTGTGTATCTGTGTCTGTGTGTATGTGTATGTGTGGGTGCGTGTGTGCGTGTGTGGGGGGGAGAAGAATGAGAGAAAATGCGGTTAAGAACGGTTTTGATTTATGTCTGTATGAATGAGAAAGACTGAACGTAGTTACTTGTGTGTGCTCACATCAATATAGGACTCTGTTCATGTATGTATGTGCATGTGAGTCTGTCTGTATATGTGTACGAGAGTATATTTGACACACAGAATACATCAATGGGTCTTTGAGCTTGCGCGTGATTGAAAAAGAAGATGGCCATTTATGGGAACCTACGTATGTATATGGTTAATGATTCTCGATATGTATATATAGGGTAAAAAAATCAAACAGAAGCAGACAACTGGTGAGCTATGCCGGCAGAAATTGAAATTATAGATTAAGTGTAAAGATTTTTGGCATTTCGTTAGGAGAGGAATTTCCGCTCGTTCGGACAAAGAACTTCATCAGGAAGTAAGAAAAGTGTGTGTGTGTGCACGAGCGCGAGCGAGTGTTTGTGTGTGTGTGTGTGTGTGTGTGTATGTGTGTGTGTGTGTGTGTGTGTGTGTGTGTGTGTGTGTGTGTGTGTGTGTGTGTGTGTGTTTGTGTGTGTTCGTATGTGTACTTTCTACTCGTTGTATCTGGAAAAAGAAGCAGTGCCTACAGCCTTCGCAGGCGCCACTGATCTGCGACAATTGCAAGTCAACAGCTTCAGGAAAGACATAAGATTTGGGGAAATTCCAAAGGATTGATCTTCTGAGGAGATGGATTGGGAGTAATGGTTAGTGTAGAATGTGGGTTTATGGACTCGACATAGATTGCGAGAAGCGAAGAGACGAGTGGGTGGAGGATACCTGAGTGGTGGTGGTAAGATACCTGTCAGCTCCGACAAAGACAGGCCATTGTAGTAGTAGTAGTAGTAGTAGTAGTAGTAGTAGTAGTAGTAGTAGTATTAGTAGAAGAAAAGACAGAGGAGACAGAACGCCTGTGATGTGGTGTGATGATGTGTATGTGTATATGTGTATGCGCGTGCACGTGTGTTGGTATGGAGGTATGGGAGAGAGATAATAAATAGTGAGGGATTATCAATCCGGGTAAAATACTTCATAAGCTCTCTGTTGGCTCACCAGGCTAACAATATTACTTAGGTCAGTGAAGTACTCCAGGTAATCGTGTGGTAAGGGCCAAGATTACGGTTCATCACAATTCTATATTGTAAATCTGTAGATGGGCTCCAAACAAATTGGTTTTTACACATTCCTTCAGTGCTCTGCTTGTTAAACCAAAAATGACTCTGATGAAAGCAGCATTAATTTTTTTAAGTCGTTTAATTTTTCGCAGTTGATCAATAGACCAATTGAATAATTTTATCTGTAATGTACCTATAATGACTACTGGAAACAGCTGCAGGCCAAATTTGCTCCAATAAAAGAAAAATACGTAATTACCATTATTTTGAACTTGCTTTTTTGTATACACACGCACACAAATACACACACACACGCAAACACACACATACACACACACACACACACACACACACACACACACACACACACACACACACACACACTCACACTCACATACACACATACACACACACACACACACACACACACACACACACACACACATATATATATATATATATATATATATATATATATGTGTGTGTGTGTGTGTATGCTGCGGAATTTAAAGATTAATTAATTGATTAATCGTTAATTTATTTTAACGCTAAATTTTTGTTTTAACAATTAGACTTTTATTAATCGGTTTCAAATTTAATTTTCTATCCATCATTAATAAACGTGCCGGAAGTCGGGAAGCAATAGAAACAACAGTAAAATGGCGGCGGAGAAGAATCGAGTTATGAAATATAAACCTATATCAGGTCAATTACATGAGCATTTTGGATTTAAATTATTGGCTGACGATAATATCAAAACTGTTGATACCGTTTATTGCATTCATTGCGACAATATCAATAGTAGAAGATGATGGTCTTCAGCAAGTATTGCGTACAGCGCTTCAAAATACCGAATATAAACTACCTTTGCTGGCGCAGTATTGATAAAATATTGGCTGATGTCTATAACAGCAAAAGTTTCAAGCCCTACAGTTTGAGAATTTGTGTTATTCCCTCTTGGAAGAATGCAGTGTGTATGTACAAAACGACTCAGCCTGTGTAGTGTTTGTAGACAGTTACAAACAATACTTTTAACAAAACAATTAAAAAAGCATAGAAAAGGTAAGTAGCTTGCTTACCAGCCACATGGTTCCGGGTTCAGTCCCACTGCGTGGCACCTTGGGCAAGCGTCTCTTTGAAGTTATTGAGGAATGCATGCATCGAAAAGCTTGCAAGTCCCAACGTTTTTCAGATTATGCTGTTGAAGCCCTGGTACCATCACAAGATGACTGGATAATCTTTCAACGCAAAATTATTTCGCTATCAACGATAAAAGATTGGGAGAGCCACATTTTCAGAGCAAAACGACAGCATATATTCTTCCTTGGCAAGTCTACTACCAATCTCCGGGATATTTTTTTGATCTTGATACTTTAAAACCTTTGAGCAATTTAGTTAATTGCGATAAATCGGTCTTGCTTTCTAAACAAAAATATGATGACACTGGTGGATATTTTTGAAACTTTACGTATCGTACAGGATGCCTTTCCAAATGTTTATCTGTTGTATGGTGCAGCTTTAACATTCGGGTCTAGCGTCCTTGTCCCATTTTGTATTATTTATACATACATACATACATATATATATATATACAAATACATACATACATACATACATACACACACACACACACACACACACACACACACACACACACACATATATATATATATATATATATATATATATATATATATATATATAGTGTATGTATATATGTAAGAATTTACGAAAAAAACAACGGACGATGACAAGTGGTGTAAACAACAAATGGGTGTATTAGTATAACGCTCGGGAATAGAGAAAGTCTTTAACGTTTCGAGCCTATATATATATATATATATATACATATATACATACATACATACATATGTGTGTGTGTGTGTGTGTGTGTGTGTGTGTGTGTGCGCGCGTTAATCACAATGAGTGTATAGGAGTATTCATATAGGGATATTCATCCAAAATACACTGGTTTAATATATTACATATTGAAGAGATAATTCTTCAATGAATATATCATATAGAATTTTATAAAATATCAAACATTTTTATAGAGTTACAAAACAGAGAGAGAGAGAGAGAGAGAGAGAGAGAAAGAGAGAGTTACATACATATATGTACATGTATATACATATATATATATATATATATATATATATATATATATATATATATATATATATACATACAGAGAGAGAGATACATACATATACAGATAGACAGATAGATAGATAGATAGATAGATAGATAGATAGATAGATAGATAGATAGATAGATAGATAGGTAGATAGATAGATAGATAGATATTACTAGTCTTCGAATAGCTGATAATTAAAGAGTGCATTTTATTTGAGGAGATGACAATAATCACTGAAGAAAACCTTACAAGAAAATTCTCCAGTTAATTTTCCATTTTCGTAAGAAAACATTAAAATAGCAGAATGGTCACTAATCTCAGATATACCGATGATGCTCTTCTTGTTGCTGTTAGTTCAGAAGTATTGGTGATTTTGAAGGAGAAAGTGACTGGAAAAACTAAAATATAGTTTATTCATTAATTTTAAGAAAACTGAATCAATAAATATCTCAAGATAATCGTATAAACTGTCAAATCGATGATTTTTGGCTTTCTTGCAAATATTATTATAAATCAGTGTTATGACAGCTAAGATATAAACTGAAGAACTGCATAAGGAAAATCTGCAGGTATCCCGTGTAAAATGAAAGTGCTGAACAGCTTGATATTTCCAATAGCAATATATAGACCTCAAATGTTATATTCTTAAAAATGTTGTCAGAACAAAGATAGGGAGTTACCAAGTTTGGCATTACAGGTATACTTGGAATTAAGCGGAGAGAAGTAAGAGGAAATCAGTGCGATGGACCAGATTTGAACTGAGTGGAACTTGGTAAAAACATTCGATAAGAAAAGTTTAAATAATTTCCGAAGTCCATATGGATAGATAGTTTATAAGGCTAAGAGGATAACCTAAAATAGATAGTGCTACAGGATATTAGGATGGAAGAACGAGCAATTTAAAAGAGAAGCAGAAGATAGACATGAATGGAGAACTGTCGGATGAACACATACTGTAAGGGTTGGCAGCGTTACATGATGAATGATAATGACGATGATGATGATGATGATGATGATGATGATAAGGAGGAGGAGGAGGAGAAGAAGAAGAAGAAGAAGAAGAAGAGGGCACTACTACGGCTGCTGCTGATATATTTGTGTGTAGTTGTGAGTGTATCCGCATATATATATATATATATATATATATATATATATATATATATATATATATATATATATATATATATAGATGATGCCATTTAGTATGACGTGTGTGTTAATCCACAAATAAGCAATATATTTATCCACTAAATATAGTGTTGAGCACTCATTTCCACTGTTCTCATTCTCTCTACCATTGTACTATTGTGTGTTTGTGTGTGTGTGGTACCATTCTATATTCTATAAGAAATACACATACACATGCACACACACACACACACACACATAGTGTATATACATATATGTGTGTGTATGCATAAACACAACATACTCGGGCGCATATCCAAATATGTAAAAATAGAAATACGCATATGCATTGATGCGACCCCTCCTCCCCCTCGTATCCGCATATCCATGTAATAATAATGATCCACTCAAAGCATATACATCAATGAATCATTAAATAATAGATCGGTTACTCTCTATGGCGAATTGTGCTCAGTTTATTATAATGACATAAAGCAATACTTCCAAGGTGGTTTATAAACGCTAATAAGAGTAAAATGATACCAAGAGAGAAATAACATGCTAGTAAAATGAAAACAATTGCTATAAGCAATACAAATGCATGGAGGAATACAGTGAGATGGAAGTAAATATGTGTGTGTATGTGTGTGTGTGTGTGCGTGCGTGTGTGTGTGTGTCTGTGTGTGTGTATGTGTGTGTGTGTGTGTGTGTGTGTGTGTGTGCACGCGCGTGCGTAAAGAGGGACTCAATGAGACATATGCGAGCATGTAATGGTTGGGCTTGACTGTGAAAACAAACATGCCAATAATGTAATATGTAAGAGACTTTAAGGAAAGAGTACAGCGTAGACTGGCGAGAGCTGTAAAGCAGTGCCGTTAGAAAACGTTTCATGATTTAATATTCATGTATAATCGTCATAAACAATCTACCGAATTCAAAGCGTTGCGATTTCAACCGAGAATTTGCTTCCATACTTGCGTCGAAATATGTGTCTACCGTTTTAATCAATAGCACGTTATTGTCGAACACGATAACCTTACAAATTGTAACTAAATTTCTTTGTTTGATGGGGTGATTGATTGGCCACATTTACGGGGAAAAAACATTTATTTTTATTATGAAATGAGTTAAACTACTTAATCAACGTGCTGGAATTATTCCAGAGAAGACACACACACACACACACACACACACACACACACACACACACACACACATATAAAGAACCACACACGGTACATATCAATATATCACCAAATGACATCTGTAGTCCTACGTTTGTTCACTTCGGGGAAATGTGTTCAAATAATTATATTGAGATAAGACCATGCTTCCAAGTTGATTTATAAACGAAAGAAAACAAAATAACATCATAGTAGGATTTTTTTTTTTTTTTTTGTTTTTTTGATTTTTGACATGATGGAGTGAAGTAAAGTCTCCCTAATACTTACAAAGTCTGCTTTAAAAAAGTTGGTTACCTACGTGAGGGGTGATTGGCAAAATTCAGATTGTGAAATTTCAAAAGGAAACACTTAGGTTCTTGGGTGATAAGAGTATTTATTTTTCTTCTATATCTAGTTTAGTGGCAGTTAGTCTTCCAGAACATCATTCAAGGTAGCACGGAAAGCTTTTTTAATTTTTTTATGTATTAGAAATTGAGTTTGAGAGCAATCACTGTGTGTTTATATGTCAATACGCGCATTATCACTTATTAAAACTATCAAATTACAGAATTCATTTTGGAGAGTAATATAATGGTATTCAAAACTTTTATGATCTTAATCATTATGGTGGGTATTTTATTGTCTTCAGTCCGTGTATGTTATAAAATTAGTATTTTGATGCGTCTTTTTCACTGAAGTAATTTCTTCATTTTCATCTATTCAGTTTTCTATAGGAAGCTTTCAGTTTTGTATAGAAAGCACTTAGAAGTTGTGCTTTTCTCACCCGCTTATTTCCTATTATTCTACACACCGTGTCCTTTATTTTCCTCACCATTTTTTAAACTATCTAATTTTGAATATATATTTGCCTTTAAGGCGGCGAGCTGGCAGAAACTTTTGAACGCCGGGCGAAATGCTTCGCGGTTATTTCCTCTCCCGCGACGTTTGTCGACTTTGCCTTTCATCCTTTCGGAGTCGATTAAATAAGTACCAGTTATGCATTGGGGTCGATGTAATCGACTTAATCCCTTTGTCTGTCCTTGTTTGTTACCTCTACGTTTAGCTCCCTGTGGGCAATAAAGAAATAAATATATTTTTTCCTAGTGTAGTTTTATACTTTGATAAACCCCTGATTATTTACATGAGCTAATTCTTTCACGAGCTAATCCTTTCCCTCCTCCACCTCCCCCACCTCCTCCTCCTAAAGCCTTTATAAATTGCTAACATTTTTCTTCATTGCTGAAACTTCGAAGTCACAGTCAGCGTTTTTTAAAAAGCAAATAAATATTTGGCTCGATTACATTATCTATCTATGTATCTATCTATCTAGCTAGCTATAAGAAGGCAGCAGGATTTGGATAAATACTGTTTACTGAGCACTTTCATTCTCCTCAGGGGTTCAACATGAATTGTAAGCTTTCAATTTCTGATGAATCCCTGAAGGGAATAAAAATATTCAATAAATAGAATTTATCCAAATCCTGACTACCTTCTTTATTTGTATATAAAAGCTGTAAGCCACTACAAATAATCTACGCGCGCGCGCGCGCACACACACACGTGCATGTATGTATATTTCCAATATGTGACCGCGTGTGCATCGTTGGCGATTTTCTTTCTCTGTCTTCCCTTCTTTGGACTTTTCCTATATTTCTGATGAAGAGCTTCGCTCGAAACGTGTAATCTTCTTTCTTTTCTTTCTTTTCCTGAGCGTCCAATAACACTGTACTTATTCTACGTCCTCGTGTTGTTGTTTTTTCGTGTTTTTTCTTGCTTGTTCATGTTTGAATTGACTATATATATATATATATATATATATATATATATATATATATATATATATATATACGAGATCTGATCAAAAAGTATCAGGAACTGTTGCTGTGGTAACGGAGCTAAAGTACTAAAGTAGTCAGAATGAAGCCGCTTGGCACAGATCACCCTTGAACCCTGTCGCGTATGCACACCAAGTTGTAACGTTCTTGCTCACTTTCGTTGTTTCTAGCGATACGTAAAAGGTGCGTAGGGTGTGGTTGTCTCACCAAACCACAGGGGTTCCATTAGTGACCACTGCAGAGAAGATGTCTGTGTACGCGTATGTATGTGTTGCGTGTGTGTGAGTGTGTGTGTATGTGTGTGCGTATGCGTATATGTGTGTTATTTTTTACTACCCACAAGGGGCTACACACAGAGGGGACAAACAAGGACAGACAAACGGATTAAGTCGATTATATCGACCCCAGTGCGTAACTGGTACTTATTTAATCGACCCCGAAAGGATGAAAGGCAAAATCGACTTCGGCGGAATTTGAACTCAGAACGTAGCGGCAGACGAAATACCGCTAAGCATTTCGCCCGGTGTGCTAACGTTTCTGCCAGCTCGCCGCCTTTGCGTATATGTGTGTGTGTTTGTGCGTACGTGTTGGTGTTGTGCGTGTGCGCGCGAATGCGTGCGTGGAAAGAGACAAGGCTTATTACGGCTAAGAATCTTTCCAAAAACCAAATCCCATTTGAAAGAAACATGATTTCTAGATCTCGAGGAAATCCAAGAAAATGCAACGAGGCAGCTGCTTGCTCTTCGTAAAAGGACTTCCAGAAATGCTTCTATCAATGGAAGCGACGCTAGATAAAGTGTGTGACTTCAGAAGAGGACTACTTCGAAGGAGATTAAATGCTGAATTGGTATACGTTGTAGTTTTCTTTTTGTAGCACCACTCCCGATACTTTTTTCATTAGACCACGTGTGTGTGTGTGTGTGTGTGTGTGTGTGTGTGTGTGTGTGTGTGTGTGTGTGTGACAAATGATGGAAGTTGAAAATGGAATACAGGTAAAACTTTATTGCTCACAACGATGGTTTCTACCCAACCTGCATCTAGCTTTCGCGGGAGGGATACTGTACATCTGGTTGTGGTGCATTCTTCGGTGTAGAAGTGTCTCGTCAGGTGATGTTATTAGGGGTATCTCTGTTTTGCTCGGTTTTAATACAGAATGTTGTTAGTGACCGTAAGTTTAAGCCGTTGGGCAGGAATGGCGAGCAATAGATTTCGTTGAGATGTTATTAACAGTTGTTTACATGTATTTAGTAATAAATCAAAGACATATATACATATATATATATATATATATATGCATGTATGTGTAATTTTCCAATGTGTACAAATAACACGAAAAAAATAAATAAATAGTTACCAGGGTAGCAAAAATTCACATAAATACCAGCCGACTTATAAAGGTGGAAATTCCAGGGTTACTCTTTACTCTTTACTTGTTTCAGTCATTTGACTGCGGCCATGCTGGAGCACCGCCTTTAGTCGAGCATATCGACCCCAGGACTTATTCTTTGTAAGCCTAGTACTTATACTATCGATCTCTTTTGCCGAACCGCTAAGTTACGGGGACGTAAACAAACCACCAACGGTTGTCAAGCAATGTTGGGGGGACAAACAAACACACACAAACACACACACATATATACATATATACGACAGGCTTCTTTCAGTTTCCGTCTACCAAATCCACTCACAAGGCTTTGGTCGGCCCGAGGCTATAGTAGAAGACACTTGCTCAAGGTGCCACGCAGTGGGAATGAACCCGAAACCATGTGGTTGGTAAATAAGCTACTTACCACACAGCCACTCCTGCGCCTAAGTGAAATGTTTTTGTATAACGTAGATAAATTAAGAAATGGAGTCAAATGCAGATGTTAGTCAAATCTTTATACTTCCGACATATGTTTCGAAGAAAACATTGATATTATTCCGTTGGGAATAAAATGATGTAAAACAATGCAATCATCTCGTCGGGGAAAAAAGAGAAACAAAACACATCAATAAGCCATTTTAACCGAATGTGATTACCACGTATATGATGAAGGGCAAGTTATTTTTAAAAAAAACGGTAATAGATTTAACTTGGAGGCAATTTCAAGAAAGAGAAGGAGGAGAAAGAAATTGACAGAAAGTTAAGTGGGGAAATATAGTGTGAGAGATGAATGGGGATAAAGCTTAAAAGCGTGGAAATAGATATATGTAGTGAAAATGAAACGTAAGAAGACAGTTAAAGGTTGAATTTAAAGACATCAGAACCGAAAGTAATTTTACATTAATAAACAGAGTTTCTAGTCTTAGAATTCCTGCTAAGGAACGAATACGATTCGAATTTATATCAGAAATATTAATATTGTTGTTATTATTGTTCAAAGAATGGTTAGCGTTAATAATATCAATGTTATTATTTTCATTAAGTAGATTTGTATTTAACAACTTATTCTTATGCGAAGAGATTATTTGTAATGGAATGGTATCTTGAATTTTCTGGGAAATTCTTATCTATAGCTTCACGAAACTGGTAAGGGAGTTTGGATTTGATCTGCTTACCATATGGAATTATCAACCAAACACTTTTACTTGGACACACCTTGTTATTAGGGTAATTAGCTTTAAAGGTCCTAGATTTATTTTTATTACGTATAAAGCGACGTAAAGAACGGTTATCTCCCTTACGCTGCAAAATTACATTTTTCGATTTAGTGTTGTTATTCGAACTAAAATTTATATTGTTATTACCGTTATGACCTTTTTTTTTCATGGTGTGTTTACGTCCCCGTAACGGAGCGGTTCGGCATAAGAGACCGATAGAATAAGTACTAGGCTTACAAAGAATAAGTCCTGGGGTCGATTTGCTCGACTAAAGGCGGTGCTCCAGCATGGCCGCAGTCAAAATGTGTGTGTGTGTGTGTGTGTGTGTGTGTGTGTGTGTGTGTTTCAGTCATTCGAATGCAACAATGCTAGCACACCTACTAGATAATAGTGTGCAAAATGTTGGGTTAATTGAAACCCTTAGAAAAAGTCGAGTATGTAGGTTTGAGTCCCATCGGCAGCCTTCGACAACAATCCTACATGGTAGAGAGACATCGGCGCTGAATGCAGAGGATATGTAAAAGCTAGAGAGGAATGAGACTTGTATGTTCCACTGGATATGTAATGTAAGTGTACATGTGTGACAGAGCGCTAGTGTATTGAGACAGAAGGTAGGCATAAGAGGAATTAGATGCAGTGCGCAAAGAGAGGAGACTGTGCTGGTTTGGTCAAGTGATGTGGATGGATGCTGACTGCATTAGGAAGAGCATCCAGCCGTAGAAACCATACTAAATCAGACTGGAGACGGGTGCAGCTCTCCAGATTGCCAGCTCTGATCAAACTGTCCAACCCATATTAGCATGAACAACGGACATTAAAAGATGATGATGAGGAGGAGGAGGAGGAGGAGGATGATATATACACGCGCGCACACGAGGGAAGGTCAAAGCTTTTCCGCGCTTTCGCCAAAATTTTCTTTAGGTTGGTCATACTCCGCCTTCAGCGCACGCGTGCTAAAAGGTGGACTTTTGTGGTTACGTACCTGAGGTTTGACCGTGATCGCTCCAGTTTTCTTCCTTTAGAGCAGTGTACTCCAAAGGAGAACAATGATCAGTGTTCCAATTACTTTGATCTGAAGGTGTGTCTGAAGCTGAAATTCATCGCAAGCTGCTCTACGGCCTCCAAGTGTGTATGAGTGAATCGAGAAGTTTAAGAATGACCGACAAACGTGAAGCACGAAGAGGGAGCAGGACGCCCGTCAACCTCCACCACTGACGTGAAGATTCAACAAATTCGAAAGATGGTTTTGGCGAACCGATAAGTGACCCTCAATGAAGTAGCATGTTCTCTGCAAATAGTCATGGTTCTGCATATGAAATCATCAATGACAAACTTCGCTTTCTTAATGTCTATGCGAGATGGGTTCCCAAAGAGCTTACCGAAGCGCATAAGCGCCAATCAGAAAACAGCACGTTCGCTGCCTCTTCCGTCATCAGGAGGCGGGGCGCATCGGCATATCAAGACATTAAACTAACTACAGTAAACAGTGAAAAGCATGAAAACATACACGAACAAATTAAATATTTAAAAGCTTCGAACAAATCAACAGGAGTTGCTAGAAATAACAGTCAAAACATAACAATATACACGAGCAATGTAACAGTAAAAACAGTGAAAAACATTTGCGAGCAAATCAAATGTTTAGAAGCTTCGAGCAAACCAACAGGAGTTGCAAGAAATAACAGTCAAAACATTGCTTAAAAAATGTTTATTAGTTTAAAAAATTCAAGAACGCAAGTTTGCAATACACTCTAGAATTTTATAAAATAATCTTTCTCGTATCTCCTTCTCCAGATAAATCCACAAAGATAAGAATCAACCATGGAACGGTGTGTCCCACACTGGCGTTTGTTTCCACGCTTTAAAGATGCCCAGGTACTCTCAATATGTTGATTACACTCATCTTTGGTTACTATGGAAATAGAGTTATTCGCAATCAGCTCTGCATTATTGGTGCTTCTTTGCTTTGGTTACTATGGAAACAGAGTTCTTCACCACGGTAATGTGTAAAACACTCGCTTCTGATTGGCTAAAATACCCAAATTTTGCCAAATTTGAAAGGCTAATAATTTTTTAATTATCGATTTATAGGAAAAATGAATTTCATTTTCATAATTAGTATAGAAAACTTAATCCATAAACCAAATTTGAAAATAATTGGAACAAAATTGTAAACAGTGACGAAAGCCACAAAGATCCAACCCTTAGTTTCGCCAATATTTCAATTTTCAATGTTTACATTTGTTATTAAAAAGCCTTTTAGAAGGTTTATCAACAAAGTATATCATGTAGTGAGACACTTTTAAAATTTAGTCAATATCAACGTGTGTATGTGTGTGTGTGTGTGTGTGTGTGTGTGATGCAACCATATTCACACACACACACACACACACACACACACACACTCATAGACACGTACTCACCAATACATACGTACACACACAGCAATACCAAACCACTCACACACTTGTCACCTCGCCTCTCACCACCAAATCTTACTGTTGCTAACCTGTCAGACCACTCCCTTACACATACATTATTCACTTAAATACAATGACACACACACTCGGGTACATACACACAGGCCATTTTCGCACTCTCCTGCCGTTAAAAACTATTTTCTCTCTACTTCCAGTCACTTAAGTCATGTGACCACACACGTGCTTTTGGACTATTTTCCCCCTGCTTCTGGACCTTTCCCCTCTCCTCTTTCTGATGAAGAGCCATGCTTGAAATGTGCGACCCCCACCTCTTTTTACCAGCTTAAACTGAACGTCAACTGTGTACGTACTTTTGCTGTTTTGTTTTTATTTTTATTTTCGATTTGCCTATACACACACACGCGCGCTCACACACACACACACACACAAACACACACACACACATACACACACACACACACACACACACACACACACACACATATGATAAAATATCTAAAAAAAACACGGTGATGGAAGTAAACAAAAACAGAACAAACAAACGGCACACGCTCGGGAAAATTGGAAGATGTTTTTACATACGCTCTTCTACGGAAAGGATAGATGAGGAGAGAAAAATAGAAAAAAAAAAATTCAAACGTGTCTCAGTTAGACGGTCTCTGCACACAAACAAATTTTTAATGTCCTGTCGAGCTATAGTACTCTTTCGCTATCCAGAAAGTAAATTATGTAAGTCATTAAGTTATGTAGCTACTACTTTTTTTCCCTCCACATTCGTAGAGTTCTATGCGTCAACAATAGAAAACAATAGAAAACAAAGTGTGTGTGTGTGTGTGTGGTGGGGGGGATGCTTATAACTAGAAAGTTATTGTAGCAGATACGATTTCAGAACCGACATTTCTAATATAGTACTCTGTACATTGTCTATGTCCCCATTTCATGTGATTGCTTTCAGGTTTAGGAGCAGCAACTAGCGGAGCAGAAAGAGCAGGTCACTCTATTGAGGAGCGACAAGTATTGGCATAGAAAGAGCTGTATTTGGAGGATCTGTAATCGTTGAACAGAATCTGGGTGGGCTCGACAAAAGACAGTTTATAAAAGGGACAGTGTCCATTTGTATCGTAGCAGTAGAATCTTTTAATAGAACGCTTGAGAGTAAGTGGTGAAGATAGGAGGAGAAAGTTGGAAGAAAGATGTAGATGATAGAGACAGCGATAAAAAGAAAAAGAGAGTTTGTAAGGGAGGAAGAAAATTGGTTGAAGACGGGGAGGGAAGAGAAAGATGTGGTGCGTCGAGAGAAAAAGAAAATACTGTCAAAGATATTTTGTTGCAAAAGATTCAGAAAAAGATGCTGGAGATAAAAATGACATAGGAAGAGGAATTGGGGGAGAAAGAATAGAGATGAGGAAGAAACAGAAGGGAGGGAGAGAAAGAAAAAGAGGACATTGATTATGTTGATTATGTTTTCAATGACATCACTGACCATACACCAAAATCCTTTTTCCATTTTAAAAAATTGTGGAAATTTGATACGTCATGAATTTAAATATTGTAAAACGTTATTTTATATAGTATTTGATGACACAAAATTAACAAATCGTTGTTATGCTATTTTAAAAGAGTGCGTGTAACATGTGTGTGTTTGCGTATTTGTCTGTATGGCCGTGTGGTAAGCACAAGCATGGTTGTATGGTTAAGAAACTCGCTTTGCATCTACGTGGTTTTAGGTTAGTGTCTTCTATTATTGCTCCAGGCTGAGTAATGCCTTATGAGTGAATTTGGTAGATGAAAGGTGTTTGGAAGCTCATTGTGTGTGTGTGTGTGTATGTGTGTGTGTGTGTGTGTGTGTTTGTGTGTGTGTGTTTGTGTGTGTGTGCGCGCGTGCGTGCGCGTGTGTGTCAAAACCACTAGCCAATGGACAGCATCATATACTGCATATCCTGCTAAATACTGCATTTAATTATTCAGCGAACACGGACTATATATTTATTAGTGCAATGATAAGTTGCTCTATGTGAGGGATATGCCAACATTGTCGGGGTAAAAGAGGAAAAAGTTGAAACAAGATTGATGCGTTATTCTATTGGAAAAGGTACCATACCTCTATTGGTTAAACCTCTAAAGCTACTGGAAATGTGATTGTTAGCTTTCACAATACAGTCGAAACGTTAGTTAATGATGACCACGAAGTGAGCTTCAAGTCAACATTCAAAGTACAAGAAATGTATCCTCATTCCAACCCCAAGTAACTGATACCATACTACGGTTCCATATCGCAACCGATTATATAAAAAGGATCTAAATATGCACTTGGAATTGTCATTGCTAAACACTTCATATTAGCCACTGAAGTAGGCAATAGACTATAAAGACTGAATCCGCCAATATGGCTGCCTTAACCATGTATGACCAGAAATATAGAAAAAGATATGTTGTTTTAAAACTTCTAGACAACAATGTCAAGAAAACAACTGAGAGGCAGAAACTATGACGTTCTTTAGTCTATGTTTATCTTTGTGGATGTAAAATAAAGAAACTGCTTTGAAATGTCATAAATCCAAGGAATCAAAACTGTGCCGTGCATGGAATTTTATACATACAATTTCATAGTTCGTGATAATTTCTTTGACTGCATGCAATGACGTCAAACTTTATTTTACCATTATCATTTTGACAGGCTTGTCAAGATGGGGACAGAAAGGTTGTTATACATAAGGATACACTGCAAGGAATTGCGTGTGAAGTCATGCAATTTATCTAAGACATAGCATCAACCATGATTGGAGACAGAGTGACTGGTCAGGTGTGCATTGTTCCAACAAGTTTCACAGGAGTTCAACATACATGTCTGAATGCACTCAAGACATCGAGCTTTATTCAAGAATTTATAGCAGACCAGATCTCTTCATCACTTTAACCGGTAATGCTGCTCGGAAAGAAATAAGTGAGAAACTTTTCCCATGGTAGTATATCAGGAAAAGATAGAAACCAAAACGATGTCCCTTGTTACAAGAACGGTAGAAAGGAGACCTTCCTCACGCGCACATTCTCATTTAGCTAGAAACAAAAACTCAAGTCAAATATACTTAATTATATCAGCAGAGCTTCCAAATCCTATAAGTACCCAGAGGCTTCTTGTACCATCAAATAAACAATGGTTGATGGCCCGTATGGGCTCTTCATCTCAGCAGCTTCTTGCATGGAAAAAAAGATTTTCATCAAAACTAATTGTAGAATTCTGTCACTCAGTCAAATCAATGAAATGCGTGTAAAAATACGGTCGCAAGAGGCCTGATGCTGTTGCGATGAAGTGACGCGATTTCTGTTGGGAAGATGCATCAGCAGCAATGATACCTTCTATCAAATTTATTAATTTCTAATTTGTGAATGACACCTGCCATGTAAAATGGACAAACAGGGAATACCATGTTTTCATCATGAATTTTCTCTGATGAGGGCAGACTAAACATCTCTATTCTGGAGTTTAAAAAAGTCCCCGAGTTAAGTGCGTTTTTTCAGGATCCTTGCTTTTTCGGCCAAACAAAGCTTACATCTATTGCTCCCGCTGAGGTACGGCCCTGGTTATAATACTCACTGATATTTTTTATCGCAAGGTATAGAAATGTGATTACGAATTATAAGCAGCGCTAGTGTGTTTTAATATCCAGTACTAAGAGGGAATCTTTCCCAGAGTGGTGTGTCGCAGCAAACTGGTGATCGAGCATAACACATATATTGAGTATGTCCGGTCGATAACACCTTATAACACTAGCGCTGTTTTTAATTCATAATTGAATCTAATCTTCCGTAAAGATTGTCTTGGCATACCAGCAAATATTTATTACACTATCTGTAAATAGGGCTAAGAGAGAGTCATTCCCAGAGCGCTGAACCTGCGAACAAGCAAAACACATACATTGAGTATGTGCGGTCGATAATATGTACATATATATATATATATATAAAGGGATTTAAGTTAACATCTGCAAATGTAGTGCAAGATTCGTCATTTACACAATACTCGTAATATTTTAATCAATGTTATCTATTTTAATTCTATTGTAAGTAACAGAACAACGTTCTAACACTATAACTTCTCTTAAAACATGGCAGAAGGCTTAAATAGTGACAGATGTAGCCTATATAATTTGGAAAATATCTTAACGAATTGTTATTTGATATTGAATGATAAAATGTTAACTTAATTGTTACTGTTTTCATAAATATTTTCATGTATTTTTAGCCCGTTATAAATTCTATCGTCTGAGCATCAAAAAACATTCATACAATACACATAAGCTCACAAATATGTGTCTGCAGTCTTATAAAGAGAGTGGTGTTTTGACTTGATGGTTATATAGTTACTGTTTCTAGTATGTTGAAAGACATCGGACTTAGCTTCTTTACACTATGGCTGATATTAATGGTAGCATTTGTCGTAACGCTCTGAGTTCAAATTCCGCCAAGTCCGACATTTGGCTTTCATCTTTTCGGGGTCGATAAAATAAGTACCAGTTGAGCACTGGCGTCGATGTAAACTACTTAGCCCCTTCCCCGAAATTACTTTGTGCCATAATTTGAAACCAATATTAATGGTAGCAAAGAATAAAAAGTTTAGAATGGTACAACAATGCACTATAGAACAAAAAATGGACTATATACCTGTTGTAATTTGGTTATCTATAGTCCGATGATATTTCGGAATTACAATTCCTTCTTCAGATCTTCTTCGCTGGAGTCCCTTTCGGGGTCAATAAAATAAGTACCAGATGAGTACTGGGATCGACGTAGTCAACTATCCTCACTCCCCAAAATTCCAGGCCTTGTGTTTATAGCGAAAAGGAATATTCATGGAAGCAATGACAAATTACATTATGGTATTGGTTAATTATATTTTGATTATTATGATAATATATGGTTCCAGCCCTTTACTCTCTGAGTTCAAATCCCGCTGAGGTCAAACAACTTTGCCTTTCACCCCTTCAAAGTTGATAAAATAAAATGCGGATCTTGTTAAACTTCTTCCACCACTCGAAGTTTTTAAAATTTTCACCGGATTATTTTAAAAAAAAAAAAAAAAAGATGTATTGCTGATGTAATTTTCCATATTGGAAGAGAGACCACGTAAAATTTTCGACTTTGTTGTGTATGCTAATATCTTTGACACCATCAGCAATAAAGATTGTAACTTTCTTATTAATCCCTAGAAAAAAAATGAACGCGATTTTCATCACCATGCAAAACTACATCGAAACAACGTTTTTTTCTCTTTTTTTTTCTGAATATATTATCATCTATCTTTTATCTTTTAGTTGTTTCAGTCATTAGACTGCGGCAATGCTGGGGCACCGCCTTGAAGAATTTTTTGTTGAATGTATTGACCCTAGTACTTAATTTTAAAGTTTGGTACTTATTCTGTCGGTCTTTTTTGCCGAACCGCTAAGTTACGGGGACGTAAACACACCAGCATCGGTTGTCAAGTAGTGGTGAGGGACAAACACACATACACACGACGGGCTTCTTTCAGTTTCCGTCCATCAAAATTCACTCACAAGGCTTTTGGTCAACCCAGATCTATAGTAGAAGACACTTGCCCAATGTGCCACGCAGAGAGACTGAACCCGAAACCATGTGGTTGGAAAGTAAGCCTCTTGGAGTCGAGAAGCATTCTCCTCCTTTCAAAACAGCTGGCATTATGCCTAAATTTGAAATAATAAAGAAGAGCGGACTGGCAGAATAGTTCGAGCGTCAGACAAAATACTTCGCGGTATTTCGCTAAACTCTTTACCTTCTAAGTTAAAATCCTGTCTAAGTCAAAACTTAGCTATTCATAAAATAAATAAAGTGCCAGTTAAGTACTGGCGTTGATGAAATTAATTGACACCCTCTCCTGAAATATTTGTTTCAAATTTTGGCACAAAATTCCAGTGTTCGACTGGTCTTATTTTGTCGACCCCAGCGGTATTTGGACTCAGACCGTGAAGATGGATGAAATGCCGCTAAGCATTTCGCCCTGTGTGCTAACGATTCTGCCAGCTCGCCGCCTTCACCTCTCCTGAAATACCAATGGCCTTGTGCCCAACATAAAAACCATTATGTTAAAGCTGGATAGTTTCTGTTCACTTCTTACTACAACCCCAACATTTATCGTTTTGTGAACTTCAATGAACGATATATTGATTTGTTGCTATCACACTAGCTCTCTCTCTCTCTCTCTCTCTCCTTCCCTCTCTCTCTCTCCTTCCCTTTTCCCCCTCTCTTTCTCTGTCTCTCTCAATCCCACCCTTCTCTGTCAACCCACACATTTTCGTTACAATAAATTTTGAAGCCGTAATGGGAAAGTCTAAAGTCAATGGAGATGTTTGTTTAATGTAGTTACGATTAAGAAAGTAACCTTTGAGCAGAGATTCACTTATTGTTGCGTTGTGACAGTATTTCGCAGCTTAAAAGAGATGGATATGTGGGTGCGTGCATCCCCATCCTCACAAATAAGTATAGATACACATACGAAAATGTACAGAGACACGTAAGTGCATGCATAATATATATATATGTATATATGTATATATATATATATGCATATATACATATATTATCTTTTATTTTTTACTTGTTTCAGTCATGCGACTGCGTCTATGCTAGAGCACCGCTTTGAGAAATTTTTAATCGAATGAATCGACCCAGTATTTTTCTTTTAAGTCCGGTCTTAATCTACCGGTCTCTTTTGCCGAACCGCAACGTTACGGGTTATCAAGCGGTGGCGGTGGGGAGGGGAGACAAAAACAGACGCAAAGACACACCCTCATATATCTATACATGCAACAGGCTTCTTTCAGTTTCCATCTACCAAATCCACTCACAAAGCTTAGGTCGGCCCGAGGCGATAGTACAAGAGACTTGCCGCAGATTCCACACAGTGGGATTGAACCCGGAGCCATGTGGTTGAGAAGCGAACTTCTTACTACACAGTCACGCCTGCGCCTATAAAAAATTATATAGATGTATATATACATGTGTGTGTGTGTGTGTGTGTGTGTGTAAATGGTAAGGGATTACTCCAAACGTTTACCGGTTTGCTTTCGGTTAGGTATTCAAAATAGGTTATATATATACGAGGTGTAGTCAAAAAGTATCCGACCTTGATTTTTTTGCACTGCCCTGAAGGATTTAGTCGAACAAATCAACTTCAGTACTAACTGTTTAGACCTGGAACTTGTTCTATTGATGCCTTTTGTAGAACCTCTAAACTAAACACAAACACCAATTGTCAAGTAGTGGTGGGTAACAACAAAAAGACACATATACATATGTACTTATGCACGCGCCATGATTGGCGGAATAAGAATACAAGAGTTAAGGAATGGAGAATATATATATATATACATACGTCAAAAGCTTGCTTATTTTTATGTTTTTTTAAAAAATTATTATTAGTGTTGCTTAATATGTTTTGCTAAAACTGCTGCTTCTTTTCGGATATCATCAGAAAAAGGTAATTAAAATTCATTAAAATGACAGATATATCGATCTTTCAAAGAGGTCAAATTGTTGGTGCTCGTATGGCAGATGCTAGCGTAACGAAAAGAGCTGAAATGTTTGGTGTATCAAGAAGTACTGTCTCGAAAGTAATGACTACCTTGGAGAAAGAGGGAAAGACATCCTCGTCGAAACAAAACTTCGGAAGGAAAACAAAACTTTAAGATAGAGACCGTCGGACTCTTAAGCGAATTGTTAGAAAGGATCACAAAAGTACTGCTCCCAGAATTACTGCAGACCTTAATGACCATCTCAAGAATCCCACTTTCCACAAAGATTATTCGCCAGGAGCTGCACAAAGCTGGATTTCACGGGAGGGCTGCAATCAGAAAACCACTACTTTCAAAAATAAATATTGCGAAGCGTTTAGAGGGGAGTAAAAACCTACTGAATTGGTCCCTAGAGCTGTGGAAGAATATTATTTTCTCGGACGAGCCATCCTTTACCTTATTTCCGACTACTGGCCGAGTATACGAGTGGAGATGGCCAAAAGAAGCATTTGATCCAAACTGACTTCTTCCAACTGTTAGACATGAAGGAGGATCTGTGATGATCTGGGGAGCTATATCTTGGAAATCCGCCGGCCCAATGGTTTCCCTTCATGGCGGAATTAATAGTCAAGACTATTTAAGCATTTTATCTGATCAAATCCATCCTATGGTTGCGGAACTGTTTCCGGAGGGAAACGCAATCTTTGAGGATGATAATGCACCAATTCACACAGCTAATGTTGTTACTGAATGGCACGAGGAACATTCTTATCTGGCCACTACAGTCCCTAGATCTCAATATTATTGAACATTTATGGTGCATTTTAGGAAAACAAGGAGTTGAAATGCTCCACCATCATCACTACAAGAACTGGAGACTGTTTTAGCTAAAGAATGGACAAAAATTCGTTTGGAAACAATTCAAACTTTGTACGAGTTCATACCTCGTAGAATTCAAGCTGTAATTACTGCCAAAGGTGGTACTACCCCATATTAAAATAAATTTGTTTGAAATTTTAAGGTGTTTCCATTATTTTGTCTAACCCTTGTGTATATATATATCAGTAATATATTGAAATATTTCGTGACCTCTCAAATGAAATTTTCTTTCCTGCTTTGATTTTCCTAATATCCTTCTTTCCGATGAATTGTTCTAATCACTTTTCACTGATTTATTTCCTATGATTTTTCTTTTCCTTTCTACTGCGATCTTTGACTTCTGACTTTGTATTCTGAAGCATTTTTTAAATTCGTTTCTGTGACTTTATTTCCGTTCACCTATATACACCCCAAGAATATAAATATATACGCCTACTTTGTAAATAGAGACATCAAAAAACAAAAAAAGAAGAAAGAACACGGAAACAACCAGGAAAATGCCTGTTTTCAATCGTACAAAAATATCGCAGACGTGCGTGCGTATATATATATATATATGCATTGTACATATGGTCGTGTTGAGTTTGTGTATGTGTGTGCGTAAGCATTTTTGGTTAATGTTTGCTTCGCTCTGACATGAACAGTGTAATTCCTAATTGAGCTATCACTAAACATGAGTGTAGGACAAACATAATATTGAAAACCTCATTAAATGTTGACGTTCATTTAAAAATTCATTTTACTACAACCTGATTTCTTTCTTTTTTTTTAGGGTCTTCTTAGGAGAGTCGTTACAACATTTAAGTGTAAATTCCAGTGAGCCGTTCATCTCTCCGAGGGCGATAAAATAAAGTACCAGTTAATTACTGGAGTAGGAATCATCGACAAAAACCGACCTTCAAATATCAGGTTCTCTGTCCATGTAACAAATAGTAATTATATATATATATTTTTTTTTTAATGTGAATACTGTAGAGACAATGAAATTTCCAATGACCTCTATAAAGTTATCTACAAATGTATTCAGTTATAATGGGTGTGTGTCTAAATTTGTGCGCGCATATATATAAATATATGTGTGTGTGTGTATATATATATATATATATATATATATATATATATAGAGAGAGAGAGAGAGAGAGAGAGAGAGAGAGAGAAAGAGACAGACAGAGCCAGAGACAGACAGACAGACAAGCAGACAGAGCAAGTTTACTTTTCGTTAAGGTAGGATCAACAAAAAAGCATTTCATCCGGTGAGAGTTAAATAGGGTTTTATGTGCACAGTATATAGTTATGAGATACTAATATTTTCGTACCTTGGAGACGTGTTCTAGGCAGGTTTTAATAATACACCTAGGGTCTGCAAACATTGTCTAGGCTATAGGCACACCGTCTATAAATGTTACATATTACGACAATAGAGCAAGATTGTAACTTGCATTCTAACTTGTATAGATCATGTGCGCAGAGCCCAAGATTGCTTGGAAATACTGAGTGTGTCATTAAAACCTGCCTATATAGTATGTGTGTGTGTGGGGGGGGGGGGTCTTATCAATAAGTTTCCGGACTGTTGCCATAGTAACGAAGCTAAAGCGCGCAGAGTGAAGCTGTTTGGCACAGCTTGACCTTGAACACTGTTGCGCATGCGCACTAAGTTTAACGCGCTGCCGCTCTTTACAGCAGGTGTGTAGCGTGTGATTGTCACATTTACCATGACAGAGAAAGCTGAACAGAATTTGCATCAAATTTTACCAAAAGCTTGACGATACCTGCGCAAAGTTTTCAAACAGTTTTCATCGTTCTCGACACAATCAAGGGGATCTTGTGCAACTGAAACTCGAGTGTCTTCTTGGTGAGCTGAAAGCAGTTTGGCACAAACTTGGCAGGCACGCGTCAGTGATAATGGACTGAAATGAACCGTAACTAATCTGCACATGCTCTGATAACTCACGGATGGTGATTCAATGATTTCCCATCACAGCTACTCGCACATCTGCGATGCTTTTCTCAGTTTTGCTGGTTGCTTGTCTCCCAGAACATTCGTCACTGTCGATATTTTTCAGCTCATACACTCCTCTCCATACCCTTTTTGCAACTTTGTGTAGGCCTCTGAGCAGGTATTGCCAAGCTTTTGGCAAAATTTGATGCAGATTCATGGTCAATGCGACGATCACGCACTAAACACGTTCCTTCCAAGCACTTCTGTAAACAACGGAAGTGAGCTAGAGCGTTAAAATCTAATGCACATGCACAGCAAAGTTCAGGGTCAACTTTTGCCAAACGGCTTCACGCTGCGTGCTTCAGCTTCATTACTATGGCAACAGTCCGGATACTTATTGATCAGGCCTCGTGTGTGTGTGTGTGTGTGTGTGTATATATATATATATATATATATATATATATATATCAAACATAAATTGAAAACAGAACACAAAGGATATCGCGGTACACGTGTTTCAAGCTTTATAAACAATCTGTTATTACATCAGCATAGGTATATTATTGATATAAAAGATGGTTTAAAGCTCTCTTCAGCCGCAAACATTGTTAGTTCAAAGATTACATCACAAAAGAAAAAGTACACGTGGTACTACCCATTATAATAGGTTTATCACATCCCTTTGAAAAGGTATATTTGTATAAAAGCTGTTGGATTTCAAAACTCTGCCCATACTATACCACTATTCAGCATAGAGTGAATGTTAAATAGATCGGATTGAGTTTATATTTAACTAGCGTGTATAAGATAGAAAGAAAAGATAAAAGGTAAAAAATAAAGTAAAAAATTTAATAAAAGTAATAGAAGTAAAAACAAGAGTAATAAAAGTAAAATTAAGGATAATAAAGTTAGATTCATATATAAATAAGATTTAGCAAAATTGGAATAAAGTAAGAAACGAAATAAAAACATAAAGTAGAATAAGAGATAAAGAGATAAAATACTATAGATCTGAGAACAGGATTATTGGCTTGGATGAGATTGTAGTGGTCATAAATAATTTCTTAGTTTGACCACTCGTTGAATTATAGATTAAGGTTGTAATTTGATATCAATGTTATGAATGGTCAGTTTACCCAAACACACCACTAAAAATTACTAGCTTTATAAACTTATCTATTACCTGGGTACATACATACACTTACTTAGAAATCATAGGATATGTATATGTGTGCATACATGCACGCACTCATACAGATACATACGCTAACATTGCTCGAGCGTATCCAAGTACGCCTCGTTATGCACAGCTCTAAATACATGAATATACACATACATCTCCACACATATCTACAGTTACACCCGAGTAACCATATACATACACTCACATATCCACATATCCTTAAGCACACGTACAGATATAGATATATATATATCTCCATGTATAGTATCCGCATACATGCATGCACGTCCATCCATGTATACACACATACAATACACTTTACAAGTGTATATCTTGTTCTTGAGTACGTAACAGTTATATTTAATATACTATTCTCAATAGATTGAGCTACATATATTTTTTTTTTTAATTAAATTTAAAAAAAAAAAATTTTTAATTTAAAAAAGTGTTTTTTAGATCTGTCTATGACAAATCCAATAAACCTGGTATTAAGTAACAACAAGTTGAAATGAGGGATGATCAATAAAGGAAATGATTTAAAAAGAAAAGAAATTAATATGTGATAAAAGGGAGCAGCAAATTAACAATAAGTGAAATAATTGATATAGAGATATAAGGTTCTATAGGAATAGAGTTTTTATAAGAATCACTTTTAAAAAATAGTTTTCCAAGACTCATTTTTAAAGAAATAATAGTGAAAGAGCATTAGCAGTAGTAAAAATACTGACAGAATAAACCGGTGATATCAGAAAGATGTAAAATATCAAAAATATCAAAACTCATCAAATATATTTGGAAATACATAAAAGATACGTGACAAGATACATAAAAAGATAAATAATAATAGGTTACAAAGAAATAAAAATAAAATGAAGGGGTTAAAAGTAAAGTGAAAATGTAAAAATTAAAATAAAATGAAATGAAAATTAAGATAGAAGTTAAAAATTATAATAATAGTAATAATTATTATTAGTTCTTGGATTATTGGGGTTAGAGTGATTATTATTGTTTGCTCTTATTCTGGTTTTATTATGTTTAGATACGAGGCATTTCATATTGGGGAGAGTCGAATATGAGGTTCTAATAGTTTTAGTGGATAGAATACTGCTATAATTATGAGTGGGTGGAAAGTTATTGGATATAATTGAAAATATTTTCTTGCATAATTTTCCTGCTACATTATATGGTATGTTATATTATATATAGTTGCGTAATTTACAGTTCTTACATTTAGGAATTCTTTTATTGTTAGTATTACTCCTATCGGTAGGGTTTTCCTTAACTGAATTTTTATCAGTGTGATTTCTTTCTTTATGTTTTTTTTTAATCTTAACTCCATTTGTATTTATGCTGGTTGTATCTGTGCTTTTATTAGATCCATTTACTTTACTTCCGTTCAAAGAACCAACTCTAGAACCTCTAATTTGTTTATATGGCGGAGCTTTACTAATGATGGATGCTCTGGGTGGTTTATCATTTAAGTTTTTAACAAAATAGATTTTCTGGGAGTATCCAGCGTTAGAGAGGGCTTGATTATATATAAATATAAATATATACATATATATATATATATATATATATATATATATATATATATATATATATATATATATATATATATATAGTTCAAAAAAACAATAACAAAAAAACACAAAAACACAACAAAGTGAGGACGTGATATGGATAGTATTATTGGACGCTCAGGAAAGGAATGAGAGAGTGTATGACGTTTCGGGCGTAGCCCTTCGTCGGAAAGATGGAAAGTTCGGAGAATGGAAGAACGGAGAAAGAGGAAAATGGTACCGATGCCCACGAGGTTACATTATGAAAAGGCCGGAAGAGGAGGTGGTGGGGGAAAAGTTCTTTCTAAGATAAGAGAGTGAAAAAGGGAGATGAATCTGTGCGTGTGCAAAAGTCTGCGAGTGTGTGTGTGATAACAGAACGTGTGTGTGCGTATGTATGTGTGTGTGTGTGTGTGTGTGTGTGTGTGTGTGTGTGTGCATGGTTTGGTGGTTTATCTGTTAGTGTGTTTGTGTGTGTGTGTGTGTGTGTGTGTGTATGACGTAGTGGAAGAAATTAGTAGCAGGACTGGTTAGTGGACACTATAGACAGTGTAGGTAGAAGGTCAACAGGTGGTTATTTGGGTGTGTGTGTGTTCGTGTTTGTGTGGGGTTGTAGGTGTTAGGTACGTGTACGTGTGTGTGTGTATTTTGTATGTGCGCGTGTGTGTATGTGTATGTTTTCTGTGCGTGCGTGTGTGTTTGTGTGTATGTGTATGTTGTGTGTATGTGCGTTGCTGTGTACGTGTGTGTGCGTGCGTTTGCTATTGTATATGCGTGTGTTGTTTATGCCCATGTGTGTATGATTGTATGCGTGTCTGTGTGAGTGTGTAGTGTTGGTGAGAAGTGTGTGTGTATGTGGGTGTGTGCGTGTGTGTGTATATGTGTGGATGTGCGTGTGTGTGTGGGATTGTGAGTGTTAGGTACGGGTGTGTGTGTGTTTATGTGTGTCTGTATGTGTTTCCGTGTGCGCGTGTGTGTATATTTTTTGTGCGTGCGTGTATGTGTATATTGTGTATGTTTTCGTGCGTGTGTGTGTGTTATGTATGTGAGTGAGTATTGTGTATGTGAGAGGTGTGTGTGTGCATGTGTGTATATGTGTATGTGTGCATGTGTGTATATGTGTATGTGTGTCGTGTATGTGTGTGTGTGTGTGTGTGTGTGTGTGTGTGTGTGGTTTTATGTATGTGAGGGGTGTGTATGTGTGTGTTTATGTGTGTGCGTGCGTATGTGTGCCAGGTATGTGTGTTATTTTGTGTGTGCACTCCTGTGTGTATGTGTGTGCATGTGTATGCGGCTGTGTATGTAGGCGTGCGCGTATATATGGGTGTGTGTGTGTGTATATATGTGCGTTCGGCTATGTGTGTGTGAGGGCGCGTATGTATGTTTGTCATGTATGTGGGCGGTATATATGCAAGGTGTGTGGGTATGTGTGCGTGTAGGTAGTGGTGAGATAAAAAGTGGAAAAAAGTAAGTGTAATAACAAGAGAATAATGGATATAATGTAAAGGGGACGAGGGGGGGGGTTAAAAAAAAATTATATAAAGTGTTGCAGGGACGTAAAGGGGAGAGTCATAAGGAAGAGAAGGCTGCGTTGAGTCCGAAGGGGAAAGAAGAATTAAGGTTGAAAATGTAGCGTTGCTCCAAGTGGAGTCGCGAGGGAGTGGACCCATGGTGCAGGGCGAGGCCAAAAACGGAGATGTTAGAGGGAGAGTGGTTGGGCAGTTGGAAGTGACGGCATATATATATATATATATATATATATATATATATATATATATATATATGAAATTAGATAAATAATAGAACGGGAAATTATGCATTGAACGTCATACACACATATATGTATCTATATGAGTGTGCATATGAGTGTGTTTGTGTGTGCGTGCGTGCGTGCGTGCGTGTGCGTGTGTGTATGCACGCATGCGTGCATGCGATTTTGTGTTTCAGGTTTTACAACTTATGTTGGCTTGTTTACGCCCCAGTAACTTAATAGTTCAGAAAAAAAAGAGATCAATTAAATAAGTACAGGGGTTGATTAGTTTCACTAAACCCTTTAAGGTTGCAGTTCAATAACTGAAACAAAATAAAATAATAAAAGAATAAAGAATATATTTGGATGTATGTATGTATGTATGTATGTATGTATGTATGTATGTATGTATGTATGCATGCATGTATGTATGTATGTATGTATGTATGTATGTATGTATGTATGTATGTATGAATAGAATCTAGTTTCTTTTTCATTCGCAAAATATGCATTTTTTTAAAAGGAAGTAAAAAATCTGAAAATCAGCTATAATCTTGTGTTCTTCGAGTCTCATTGCTTTGAAGGTATGATGTCGTGGAGGGGAAAAAATGGAGAAAAAAGGTACAACGGTTTAAAAATCGAAAAAACTGTATTTTTAGCCAATAGCGAGACAGAAATTTTCTGCGTTTAGCGGAGTGGTATCAACTTTAAGGCTGTACCCTGTGAAATTTATTGTTTAGTGTTTGACCTGTTGAGTGTAAGTTCCTAAATAAACAGAAGTACCTAATAAAATCAACATGTATCATCTTACTGTTTCCCATGTCTCTTCATTGATTGTATTTTTTTTATTTATTTCATTGATTGTATTTTTTTATTTATTTCATTTGTTATATTAATATATTTGTCAGCATGTGTTTACTTTAAGCGTACTTCAGTATTATGTATACCTATCATGTATTTGTGTACATCATTAATATAAAAGTTCGTGTGTGTGTGTGTGTGTGTGTGTGTGTGTGTGTGTGTGTGTGTGTGTGTGTGTGTGTGTGTGTGTGTGTGTGTGTGTGTGTGTGTGTGTGTGTGTGAGTGTGAAAAGGGGATGTCAGTCTCCAAAACTCAAACTTTGAGTAACGTTTTCATGCTGGGATTTGTAAACTACGATAAGAATAACACTGGTCAACAAAGAATTTATCCCAAGGAAAAGAATACCTGTATCTTATATGTTTTGCATGCAGAATTCAAAAGTAATGTGAAATTATCTGTATCACCTACAGTTTCTCTGTTCCACGATATCCCTTTCAGTTACTGTTACGTGGCTAAATTTCAGTTAGGCTGTTGAAATGTGAAGCTAACGGTTTAAGAAATACTCCTAATTAAAATGGACCTTTGTGATTTGACGGGCAACATTTTTTTATGCAGTGTTTTTGGTACCGAAACACTTTCAAACTTCGTATACTTGTATATTTTGTGGTATAGAACAGATAAAAAAATTTGTATTCGAAGTTAATTCACGTTAAAAATTGTCTTATTTCGATAATTTCAACTAATCACTGACGTCTATTCAGTTGAATACAGTAACTACTGTGACGGTGTATATGGTATTAATCCCCGTTAGTTCTGACATTTCCGGTTAACTAGACTGTTCGTAAACAAAGGGGAAAAAGCCATCAAAATACTTGAATATTGCCTGCACTTGTTATTGGAGCTACCAGAATTATTAATGCACTTCCACCAAGTGCTTCATTTCCTAGAAATAGCAGCCAAATCTTCTTCAAATCAAACTCTAGTTTAGGGTTAGGGTTAGGGTTAGGGTTATGAGTGAGGTTATGGGAAAAATATGCACACACAGATACGCACAGCGTAATTTATTATATAAACAATATATGCGTATAAATTACGATTAAACCGGATGAAATATGTCACAGGGAATAACATCTTTATGACCGGCCAGCACTGACTGTATTCAGCTGATTGGTTGAAATTACAGAAATACGACAACTTTAACATGAAATAACTTGCGATGTACATTTTTTTGTTAAGAAGGCTAAGAGAAAAAGTTGTTTTGTATGACACATTCTACCAGTGTCCCAAGTTTGAAAGTGTTTCGTTAAGAAAACAAGTGTTGCCCGTCAAATCACAAAGATCCATTAAAATTTTTATGAATAGAACTAACCTAGAGAAATCATAAATCCAGCTGCCTGAGTCAATGAGTCCCAAAAGTGTATGAAATGAGAAATATGTAAAAATACTAACCCCCAGTAAAAGCACGTGTGAAAAATCAACATAGACAACAGCAGCATGGATAACAGTGAACCACAACTCAGCGTGCGGTTGTCATGGTAACAAGCTGCTAATGCTACGTTGTTTGTTGATTGGCTAAAATTGCTCAAATTTCTCAACTTTAATTCCAAATAACATCAGATTCTTCAATTTACGAGATAAAGTAATTGGTTGATCATAATAAAAATTCAGAGTTGCATCGATGCAGCAAACCTGAAAACAATCTGAGCAAAATCAAGTGGGGCTCATTTTACTAATGAGAAAGACTAGAATGTATGTATGTATGTATGTATGTATGTATGTATGTATGTATGTATGTATGTATTGTATGTATGTAAGTACGTACGTACGTATGTATGTATGTATGTATGTATGTATGTATGTATGTATGTATGTATGTGTTTCTGTGTGTTTGTATATATATATATATATGTATGTATGTGAGCGTGTACGTATGTGTGCGTGGACGTGTGTGTGTGTATGCATGTTTATGTAAATAGCCTTCGCCGCACACGTGCTTGTTCGCTTGGCTGTTTTGAAGCTGCATGTCATCTTCACTAGAACGAGAGGTCAGTTTGCCATGGGGACTTGTCAAACTGGAACTTATGGTCGCCAAGTGTCTGGAAGGACACAAACCTCTGTAAAAGTCATTAGCTTACCTCCCACTAACAAGATCATATGATACTTTTGATTTCGTTTGAATATTTTTTTCTTTTTATTTCATTTTTTTTCCTTCTTAACTAGACATTAGCCACACACAAACGCATGTACACAAGCTGAATTCACTCTTTATCGCTTCACTACGAAAGTTGAGAATGTCTATGACGTTTTATTGGCTATTTATTTTCTGTTTTTCTTTTTCTTTTTTTTTTTTTTACCAGTGCTATTATAATTATTATAATTATTGAGGGACGTGCTTCCTTCTAGTGTGTTTATCAAAAGGTGGTCGACAGGAGCAAGACTGGTGAGACTGAATGGATCTACTCTGAATATGCTTGTCTAAGCAAGAGGAAAGAAACTGGAAGAGGACACTTTCCCATGCCTTGGAGATGGCAGAGTAATCCGGAAATTTTGTGTGGGGTTTACCCCGAATTACCCTAAGTGGACTACCCCGCTACTGAGGATTCTATTTATTTATTTATTTATTATTTATTTCTTTACTTTCTATTATATATTCTCTGTTATACCCTTAAATGTGGTAGTGTCACCCCTTGTCTGACGGTTTCACACGAATATCTACAATGCTTTCAAGTGTTACCGTGTTCATGAAGTGTGTACAGCGTTGCTTCTTTGGAGTGTAGAATCGCGTCTGTAGCAAACAAAGAGAGCAAGTTGTATATCAAGTTAAAGATTTTCGTTCCAATCTTCGATAATTATATCACGGTAGTTTGCCTCGATCTGTTTGGCCGTCTGAGCAGGGTATGTCTCAGATGATTGTTTTCATGCATCATGTTAGGTACAAGTTCGCACAACTGTCAGCATATTGCTCAGTGGATATAGTTAGTTGATTATTGGAATTTGCAAGGACTGCGTAAGACAGAAATGATATAGACAGTTACCTCATTGTACTAATTGCATAGTCTGCTCTTGACTATGCAGTTTGGTCGAGTAATGCGAGAGTGTAGATATTTTTTCTTTTTCTCTATTTTTAAATTTAATATATCTATGTAATTTTTTACGCTGAATCCCAATTTTCTATTCATTTATTCCAGAAAATTTTTTTTAAATTGTTACAGGTGTTCAAAGTTTGATAATTTTCAGAATTTTCAGCCAATCTAACAACAGCGTGTTCGCTGCCTCTTCTATCATCGGGGTGGGGGCATCGGTATGTCAAAACATTGCTAGAAATAACAATCAATGTATTAAAATATACACGAATGAAGTTAACATTAAAGCATTCGCGAGCAAGGATCTAGTTTTTTTTCCTTCGCAAAATATGCATTTTTTAAAAGGAAGTAAAATATCTGAAAATCGGCTATAATAATGTGGTCTTGCAGTCTCATTGCTATGAAGGTATATGATGTTGTGGAGAAAACAATTGGAGGAAAAAGTCACAGAGCTTTAAAGATCGGAAAAACTCTGTATTTGTAGCCAATAGTGGCACAGAAATTTTCTGCGCTTAGCGGAGCGATGTCAACTTTAAGGTTGTACCCTGTGAAATTTATAGTTTAGCGTCTGTGACATGACTTGTTCACTGCTGGTTTCTAATTAAACAGAAATACCTAACAAAATCAACATGTATCATGTTACTGCTTCTTTTGTCTCTTCATTGATTGTATGTTTTTATTATTCTTTTTTAATTTGCTATATTAATATATTTGTCTGCATGTGTTTACTTTATGCGTATTTCAGTATTATGTATTTGTGTACATCGTTAATATATAATTGCATGTGGATGTATGTAGTCATATATAATTTATATGCACATTTACGCATTCATGTATGTGTATGTGTGTGTGTGTGTGTGTGTGTGCGTACGTGTGTGCGTGTGTGTGAAGGGGTGGGGGTCTGTTTCCAAAACTCCAAAGCTGAGTAACGTTTTCATGCTTGGATTTGTAAACTATGATAAAAATAACACTGGTCAACAAAGAATTTATCCCAAAGAAAAGAATACTTATATATTTTTGCGTGCAGAATTCAAAAATAATGTCAAATTATCAGTATCACCCACCGTTTCTCTGTTCCATGCTATCCCTCTCAGTTCTTAATACGTGGGCTAAATTTCAGTGAAGCTGTTGAAATGTGAAGCTAACGGTTTAAGAAATACTCCTAATTAAAATTTTTATGCATAGAATTTACCTAGTGAAATCATGAATCCAGCTATCTGAGTCAATGAGTTCCAGAAATATATGAAATGAAAAATATGTAAAAATGCTAACACACAGAAAAAGCACAGAAAAATACTAACACACAGAAGTACTGAAAACTATGTAATATACTAACACACAGAAAAATTAAAACAAAACACGCTGGTGAAAAGAATCTGGTGGTGTGAAGAATCAAGTGTGAAAAATCAGCATAGAACAACGTGTGGCATAGACAGTGAACCATAACACAGCGTGTGGTTGTCATGGTAACAAGCTGCTAATGCTACGTTGTCTATTGATTGGTTAAAATTACCCAAAATTTCTCAACTTTAATTCCAAATAACATCAGCTTCTTTAATTTACGAGATAAAGTAATTGGTTGATCGTAATCAAAATTCAGAGTTGCATCGATACACTAAAGTTGAAAGCAATCTGAGCGAAATTAAAGGAGCTCATTTTGCGAATGAAAAAGACTAAATCCGCAAGCAAATTAAATATTTAAAAGTTTTCACACATACAAACATTCACATACTTCCTTTGTTGATTTTTCTTTTCAGCGTTGAATGTTCACCATCCCACTTCCATTGCACACACACAAACATTCACATACCTCCCTTTTACATATTCACACATATACTCACACAAAGCTGAAACGCTCCCACTACCAGTTTGACATCACCTCTTCATCTATCACCTCTTCCTTTCTCATTCATATGTTGTGTCGGAGAAAAACACAAGAGCATTATGGTAGAAGATTAGCTTTCTCGTATCTACTTCTCTTCCTTGTGCGCGTGCGCAGCATTTTTGGAAGCACAGCTTGTTTGCTACGGTGATGTGTAAAATACTCGCTTCTGATTGGCTAAAATACCCAAATTTTGCAAATTTTAAAGGCTAGTAACTTTTTATTATTATGAATTTATAGGAAAAATTAATTTCATTTTCATAATTAGTATAGAAAATTTAATCCATATACCAAATTTGAAAGCAATTGGAACAAAATTTTAAACAGTGAAGAAAACCACAAAGATCTATTGTTTTTATTGATTTCGTTTTATTCGATTTAAACACACTTTTTGTTGTATTTCGTCCGTTTGCTGTTTATTATTGATATTATTATTTGATATCTCAAACTGTGTGTCACCTTCAAATCTTGAACTTAATCCTTTATCAGTATAAACTCTAACTCTTTGGTACACATTCGCTCCCTAAAATCATTCACGAATTAAACAATCACATCGACCTTACCAAAGTTGCAGGGCACTCAAAGGTTATCCTCCTCCTCCTTCTCCTCTTCATCCTCCTTCGCCTCTTCAATTTCTTTCGCCTCTTCATCCTACACATCATTGTCACAGTAGCCTCACAATTATATATTATCTACATCAACACAATTACTCTCTCATACGATCACTCCACTGCTACGCCAACAACACCAACATAATACGAGATGTTAATATTTCGAAGATAGCGACATTAACAACACACAAACATACACACACATATATACACATCAATACGCGCATACATGCACACGCACATGCAATACATTTATGTACAAGCAAGCATGCACTCGAACTCTTTGCTCAAACTACACACAAACACACACACACACTGACACGCATACATATTAAACTCAAGCAATTTGTACCCATTAACCCCAGTATTGCCATAATGACGCCTGACAGGTCAAGCCAGCTGGCACATCACAAAACGGCACAGGATAGTTAGTAAGAAGGTCGGGTGGAAACAGTAGGGGAAAAGGTTTTGTAGGATTTAAAGGTCAACCAACCCACTTCTTAAGAAATGAACAAAACTGTATCTTGTCTCTTTTGTCATACTGTGTTAGAAAGGACGTGAATGACAAGTTCCCAGCCAGATTTCAGGAGTAATGTATCCTGAACTACGTTGCCCAATACATCCATTTTTAGACAATACGAAGTGACTCGCAAAATGTTGGCTGTTATTTCCAGCAGGTCGAGTAACGGCGTAAAAGCACCTTCATATGCTCTTTTGTTGATTTTGGTACACATGTTGATCGTATTTCTAAAATATAGATATAATTATTGACGCATCTTACACAAACATATCACTTCGAATATTTACATATATCTTTTATATTTTATCGTTTATCTTTTACTTGTATCAGATGACTGCGCCCATGCTGGGGCACCGTCTTCAAGGTTTCAGTCGAACAAAGTCGACCCTAAGACTTAATTTCTTTAAACCTAGTACTTATTCTATTGGTCTTTTGCCGAGCCACTAAATTACGGCGACGTAAACACACCAAAACCGGTTTTCATGCAGTGGTGAGGGACAAACACACGCACACATGCGCGCACACACACACATGCGCGCGCACACACACACAAGTTAATATAACCTTAGATAAGTTTCGACCAAAGATTGGCCCATACAATGTCTAACTTAATAGCACATATCTTGGATCTTTTCATTTTCATGGGCAGCTCGATTAATTAATTTTCTTTGAAATTTCGTATACTGGTAGAATGTGTCATACAGAACATCTTTTACTCTCAGGGTCGTTGAGAAAAGTGTCTATTTACGAAGTTATTTCGTGTTAAAGTTGTTGTATTTCGGTAATTTCAACCAATCAATGACGTGTATTCAGCTGAATAAAATTACTGCTGTTGTTTGTCAACAACAACTTCCAGCGGTGTATATTTCGTTTGTCACTGTTATTTATGATATATTTCATCTCAGTTACGTTCGTATGAATAAACGAGTGTATCTGAAGCACGTTTACTTCATGACACCACTATAATCGTTCGTGAATTTCTACTGCTTTTAGGTTTTCTTTCCTGTTTTTCGGCTACTATTTTCGGAAAGACTTTCTCCAAAAACCCACCCACCCCATTTTCTCGCAAATTATTATTTTTTACATTTTTTTCCCCAAAACCCAGCTTTTCGGATACAGAGATTCCTGAAAATTGCCAAAAATTGGAATATTGAAATTTTGTTGCCCCCCCTTACCCCTCCTCCTCCAATTTCTTCATTTTTCACTTTTTCCATAGCTCTAACCCTAACCCTAACCCTAAAACCCTAACCCTAAAACCCTAACTCTAAAACCCTAACCCTAAAACCCTAACCCTAAAACCCTAAAACCCTAACCCTAACCCTAACCCTAAAACCTTAACCCTAAAACCCTAAAGCTAAAACCAGTACAAACGCACGAACGATGTCATAAATAACAGTGACAAACGAAATATACACCGCCGATAATTGTTGCTGACAAGCAACAGCAGTAATTTTATTCAGCTGAATACACGTCATTAATTGGTTGAAATTACCCAAATACGACAACTTTAACGCGAAATAACTTCGTAAATAGAAACTTTTCTCAACAACGCTAAGAGTAAAAGATGTTCTATATGACACATTCTACCAGTATACGAAGTTTCAAAGTGTTTAGTTAAAGAAAATTAATTAAAAGAGCTGCCCATGAAAATGAAAAGATCCCATATCTTTTTATTTGTTTCAGTCATTTAACTACGGTCATGGCGGAGCAACGCCTTAAGTCGAACAAATCGACCCCACGACTTATTCTTTGTAAGCCTAGTATTAGGTTGTCAAGAAAGTTCTTGCAGAAGTTTTAATTTTCGTTTTAAATTATGTATTTTCAAATTAATTTTCGTTAAAATACTTTGACTTTATATATCATTTTAAAGCCCGTTTTTCGCTCTATCTAATCGTGTCATTTTCTTTTTGAATAATTAAGCCATTTTTGCCGGAACGTTAAATACAACATGAACAAAAAGCAAATTCGCACAATTTTCTTATTCCAGTTCAAGCTAGGCCGAAAAGCTGCTGAAACAGCTCGTGATATCAACGATGCGTTTGGCCCAGGAACCACTAATGAACGTACAACACAATGGTGGTGCAAGAAATTTCGTAGCGGTGACGAAAGTCTTGAATATGATAAGCGTAGTGGTCGGCCATGGGATGTTGACAACGATCAACTAAGAGTCTTAGTGGAAGCCAATCCACGCACAACTGTTCGAGAGCTTGCTTCTGAATTAGACGTAATGTATACAATTTCCAACCATTTGAAAGAGATTGGAAAAACAAAAGTACTTGAGAAATGGGTGCTGCACGAATTGAACGACCCCCCCCCCGCCGTTTTGAAGTGTCGTCTTCTCTTATTTTACGCAACAAGAACGTCCTATTTCTCGACCGGATTGTGACTTGCGATGAAAAGTGGATTCTTTACGATACTCAGCTCAGTGGTTGGACGCTGTCGAAGCCAAAGCTGCATCAAAAGAAGGTGATGGTGACTGTTTGGCGGTCTGCGGCCGGTCCCATCCATCACAGCTTTTTGGATCCAGGCGAAACCATTACGGCGGAGAAGTACTGTCAGCAAATGGATGAAATGCATAAGAAACTCCGAGAACAACAGCCAGCATTGGTCAACAGAAAAGGACCATTTTTTCTCCACGACAACACTCGGCCGCACGTCGCACAACTGACCCTGCAGAAGTTGATAGAATTGGGTTACGAAACTCTGCCTTATCCGCCATACTCACCAGACCTCTCGCCTACCGACTACTACTTTTTCAAACATCTCGACAACCTCCTGCGTGAGAAATGCTTAAAAAACCAAGACGATGCCAAACACGCCTTCAACGACTTCATCGCCACCAGAACGCAAGATTTTTACGCTAGTGGCATAAATAAACTTGTTTCGCGTTAGCAAAAGTGTTTTGATTCTGATGGTGTTTATTTAGATTAATAAAGTTTTGTTTGAGCCGAGATATGTGCATGTGAATTTAAAGGTTAAAAACAGCAAGAACTTTCTTGACAACCTAATAATTATTCTGTCATCTCTTTTGCCGAACCACTAATTTACGGCGACGTAAACGCACCAACATCGGTTGTAAAGAGATGATGCGGGAACAAATACACACACACACACACACACACACACACACACACACACACACACACATATATATACCTACTACATATGTGGGAAATTCTGTCTGGGGTGTGTTTGTCGAGTTGTTAGCTAACTCATCCTATATCGTCTTATAGATTTTGACGAAACTTGACACGTGAGTAGACATGAGTCTAGAAAACTCATGACATACTCAGATAGTTTAAAAATTCGATAATAGGGTCTAGTTTAAACATATGCACACACACACACACACACACACACACACACACACACACACACACACACACACACACACATATTAATTAAGTGACGAGAACATGGATTTGGTATTAAACTTTATTTTGTACAACGTTCATTTCGACCTATCCTGCTCTTATGTTAAACAAACTAATCGAGTAATACCTATTAGTCTAAAATATTTATCATATATATATGTGTGTGTGTGTAAACAAATGCACACTCGCACGCGCACACACACATATATAAACGTATAATATGAACACAGACACATACACTAATAACATAAACATATTTGTGTATTAAAGTGACATGCACACTGACTCTGAATGCAAGTTTGGCTAGACACACACACACACACACACACACACACACATGTGACTGTACTAATTATACCCATATCCACGAATCTCAAGAGAACTGTCTTGAGCTAAAAAAAGAGAATTATCACATTATTAGTGACCAGCTTGAATTCTTCAAAGGAATAAACCTGAATAAAACCCAACGAAATGTAAATGCCTTACATACATACATACATACATACATACATACATACATATACACAGACACACATACATACATGGGTACATACATCCATTCATCTACCCTTCCTTCCATCCATTCACCCATCCATCCGTCCGTCCATACATACATACATACATACATGACTACCCCACAATGTCTAAATTCCAACGAAAGAACCCTGTTTCTTGGTTAGAAACCGGCTCTTTTTCCTTGGTGAGAAATTCCAAAAATATAACAAAGGATACATACAGACAGTCAGACTGACTGACAAGCAGATATATAGATAGATATAGATGTGAATATATAGCTTATTAAGAAGCGACATTCTTATACGTACAATCAACGTATATAAACTCTTTTTTTTTTTTGTTTTCTTGATGTACAGAAATAAAGAGAAAATAAGAAAGAGGGAAGAGAAGGAGAGAGAAAGGAGAGGGGGAGAAAGAGCGAAAGAAAGAGACGCACGTGCCTAAGGCACGGAAGGAAAGGAGGACAACAGGAGTTTTTCCAGTGCGGGGTTTTAACATGGTGAAAATGGGTCAGCTGAACCAGGACCAAAAATAAGTAAATAATTAAGTTTAGAAATGCCCTCTCCCCGTATACATACATACATACATACATACATAGACACATACACACACACACATACATACATACATATATATATATATATATATATATATATATATATATATATATATATATATATATATATATATAGGGTGGGTAAAGTTTCCGATATATATATGCATATATAAGATGGAGGTGAAATAGCAAAGAAGTAAATCCAAGACATTTCAATTTAGAAAGAATTTAATAAAATAATTTTTAAATTATATAAAGAAAATATAGCATATATTACCGGTTTCGATGATGAATCTCATCTTATGAAATATTAGTAAAAATTTATAAAAGTTTGAAGTAAAAACAGTTTGTCTTCTGTTTGACCTCCAAACTTTTACTTCAAACTTTTATAAATTTTTACTAATATTTCATAAGATGAGATTCATCATCGAAACCGATAATATTCTATATTTTCTTTATATAATTTAAAAATTATTTTATTAAATTCTTTCTAAATTGAAATATCTTGGATTTACTTCTGTGCTATTTCACCTCCATCTTTTATATTTCAAAATTTGATTTGTATAGATCTCTTATCTCTTATTTTCACCAATATAGATATATATATGTGTATATGTATATGTATATTGGGGCAGGGTTAGTTGAGTGGGCGGGAAGTTCGTTTGCCAAATATACGGTCTTGGTTTAGTCCCACTAAGTGGCGCCTTGGACATATATGTCTTTCCCCAAAGTCTTGGGCCGACCAAAATCTTGGTACATATGAACACCACACGATTTAGTTAAATTCATTCGGCACGATAGGGCATTTTTAGGGGAAATCCCTATTTGTGCTGACTATTACGTTTTAAACATGCGCGCGCGCACGTATTCATGTGTGTGTGTGTTTGTGTGCGTGTGTGTAAACATGATGATTATGCTATATATAGGTGGAGGTATTATAAAGAGACTAAGGTGAAGTGTTTCATGTCTTGTCACTTGTTTTATCTGTTTCGTTTATTAATTTGTGGTTTACTCAGAAAAATTGGTGAGCAGCGGGTATAATTGGGGAGCGGGAAGGGTGATCCAGGATGGGGGGGCGATGGGGAGGAAATAGTATAATTGCAATGAAATATAAGACACGCAAAAGGTTGTGTTACAGAAGACGACTATGACGACGAAGTCAGACAAGAAGAGGGGAGGGATGGGGAGAGGACATGAAGATAATGTTGATAATGATGATGATGCTGGTTATGAAAAAGAAGAAAAGAGAGCAGATGAGAAGAAGCAATGACGTTGATGGTGATGATGAGAAATGAAGAATGCTGACTAGGTAGGGAGAGAGAAAGAGTGAGGTGGGAAAATGATCCTTTGCGTCCCGTACATGCAAACACATCTGCTGTCAGTTAATGTGTGTGTGTGTGTGTGTGTGCGTGTGTGTTTGTATTTATATGCTATTCAGCGTGTATGTGTGCGAATAGATATGAATGTTTTGTCGGTATTTATGCGCACGGGTATGTGTGAGAAGGTTTTGTGTACGAGTATGTATAGATGGGAGTAGTATCTGTGTGTGTGTGTGTGTGTGTGTGTGGAGAGAGAGAGAGAGAGAGAGAGAGAGAGAGAGAGAGAGAGAGAGAGAGAGATACAACAGAACGGACACCAGGCACTGACTGTCACGTTTTTATGACATATCTTCTGGCTACGCGGGTAAGACGAGACAGTCGTTGTTAGGTGTGAGGTAAGAGGAGATGATGGTTCGAAAGGCAATCCACTTATCTTCTTTTCTACTCTCAAAAGTCGGCTGATTTTGAAAGAGAGTAGACTACTACTACTACTACTACTACTACCACTACTAATAATAATAATAATATGACGACGACGTTGAAGTGTGGGTTGCACGACATTTTGTCTTTTGTCGTCGTCGTTGTTTAGTGTTGTTGTTATAATTGCTTCTATGTTTGTATATGTATTTGTTGTTGCTGTCGTTATGGTTGTTTCTATTTATTTATTTATCAGCATGCATGCAGGCAGAAAAGAAGAAAAATTGTTGCAAGCTTCATGAAGAAAGCAGATGTGAAGTGACTAACTGACACATATAAAGATTTCTTGCTGGTAACTCAGAAAATTCTCTAAAACAGATCATGATGCTCTTCATCTGGGACAACGATGGTATTTTACTTGTTTTATATGTTGTTTTGCTCTACCCGTCCCATAGCTTCATCTGCACTTTGCTGCGAAGTGAAACAATGCTGGGACCTTTAGCTTAATTTTTAGTTGCAACTTTTTGAAACATCAAAGAATGCAAATTTCAAGACATGTCAGCAGAAAACAAATACAAATAAACAAAAAAACTGTTTGTTTGGAATCAGATTTCCATATATTCCTTTTTTTTCTTCTCTTCTACTTAATTCCTCATACATATTTTCTTTTGTCTGCCGTTGATGAGATAAAAAAATACAATCATGATAATTTCTTAGACGACGTCAAAAAGTATTTTCTTCCCCTTTTTTGTTGTAAAAAAAAAAACACTTTAAAGCAAAGTCAAAACTTCTTAACCGTAAATCTGTATGGGTATAATGTATGCTTCAGTATGTGCAAGGCTTTATGTATATCAAGTGTGTGTGTGTGTGTGTGTGTGCGTGTGTGTGTGTATGTGTGTTAGTAACATGTATGCTGTACATCAGTTGTACATTGTGAGTGAACTTCATCAATTCGTGATCTCAAGAATTGCAGTTGAAACCGGTTTCCTTCGTTTCTTTCAAGTCTCATAAAAAATTGAAGAACATCACAACTTCCAGTATATGAAGTTTCCACTGGTGTAACAAGAGTGATATATGTAGCGAAGTTCCACGTTATATAAGACAATGGCGCACTTTGAATAGTTCACTGATGCCATTCTACTTATGTTGCTAAAACTATCTGGAAGGAACGAATTGTTATTTGTTCCTTCACAAAAATCTTGGGATTTAATTAAATAAAAACCAATAATGCAAGATATATTTACTTACTAGATTGTTGGAAAGTTAAGGTTGGAAATAGCTGTGGTGAGCGGTGCAGAAACAATCGCTGAGTGAGCTGAATTTGCAATCCAGTTTTGATTCTTAATTACAGAAATAATTTTATGTATTTCTCCGAATATACTTTAGAAATGATGTCACAACTTCTCATCCCTTGCTCAACCCAAATATATGGCTCTAAAAATATTCTGCATTAAAGTGTTCAATATATATTTATAGAATGATTTTTAAGAATAGGCAATGGCATTTTGTGGCATTCATACTTTTCTCAAGATCGCTCAATACGAAAAGTATTTTCAACTGGTAATCAATAAAAGATTTTATAACCAAATATATGGCATGTAGCGGTGTAGGTTTGTATAATTTAGAAATAGCCTACTTGCCTACTACACTGGATATTAATACAAGTGACTAATATCCTTCCCGTGGAGGTATCCTATTCTCATCAGACAAAAGCCTCTTAATTCTTACGTCTTCCAACAAAATTTACTCCTTTGCTTTCACACATAAATTCACCGCTTCCCGCTAGAGACAGCTACTATGTTGTTACTGAGAATAGCAGCCAAATTTCCCTTAAATTACACTACACAGGTAGAGGCATTGGATGAGAATAATATTAGATGGTCATTTTGAAAATGCCCCTTGTCAGAGGTTTGCTTCTTGAGCATGGCTAACCAGGCGGTAAAAAACAACAAAAATACGCTCAATTTCTTAATTCTCTCTGTCTCTCTCTTTCTTTGTCTTTGTCTTTCTTTGTCTTTCTCTTTCTTTGTCTTTCTTTGTCTTTCTCTTTCTTTGTCTTTCTCTCTCTCTCTCTCTCTCTCTCTTCCTCTCTTCCTTTCTCTTTCTCTCTCTCCCCGTCCTCTTCTCTCTCTCAGTTGTATATGAATAGCTGAATATATCTAAGTATATATTATCACTTCATTCCTACATATACATAGTTTCGCACATGAAACAGTAAATTATTCACTCATAAATATTTAAATATCTAAAATAGAAAGTAAAGATGTTGTAGGTCAAGAGAGTCAAAACAAAACCTAATTACTCACATGTTATGTGAAGGAGTTAGGGACAAAGGTTGATGTGAACCTTTAAACTGAAACCGCATAATACATCAAGAGGGGCAGTGTGGGGTGCGATGTGAAAAAAAAAAGCAAAAAAGAAAACCTTTCATAGTTTTGAGTGCTGTCAAGTAGTAGATTATACACTATCTTTACATTGTCTTTTTAACATCCACAATCATAGTTGTATAATTAAGAAGTTTTCTTCGAAATCATATGGTTTCGGGTTCGACCCTATTGCGTAGCACCTTGGGCAAATGTTTTTTTTTTCACCATAACCGTGGGTCAATCAAAACCGTGTGAGTAGAATTTCGTAGTTATGTGCAGCATCTGTGTTTATAATTGTGACTGTGTTTATACATACACCGATCTAAAAGATGGTGTTGTCTTTTCACCATTTCGATTATTAGAAATCAATAAAATAAGTGTTTGGCTTGATAGGTTTGACTAAACTCTTATGGCTGCAGTTCAATGAGTGAAACAAATGAAGGAATGTGCGCATGCGTGAGAGAGACAGACAGACAGACAGACAGAGAGTATTGTTTAATAACAGTAGTCGAATTACTTAATTTGTAACAATTTGAAGTGTTTGAGATTCAAATAGCGTTTTAAAATGTAAACACTTATTATTGTCACATACACGTTATAGAAATATATTCATTTACTTTGTAACAGAAAAGCCCACCAAGATTCGATCAGTTAAACTTGTGATTCGCTAAAGTAGATCTCGGCTAGTCTGCCTATTGTTCCTGAAAACAATTATCAACTCTTTATCTCCGCAAGAACAGAAAAAAACAATTTCCAAAGTTTTGTTTGATCTTTCAACATGAAAAGATACATCAACACAGAAAATGTCTTCTCTTGCTGTCTTGGTGGCCACCATCAACGTAACAGACAAGCTTGTTTTTCTCGACACTATCACCAGTCAACGCGAGAGCCATTTTACCTGCCTCTTCAACACGGGGCTTATTGCTTCTACCATAATCAGTACCCAATACAACAGTGACAACAAACCAACTATAGTGATTACAACCAAACTGACTCACTAGCCTTTCTTGTTGCAATCTAACATCTTCAAAACCAAGCATTTGCATACATATTGCAAAACATATACTTGAATCGACCGATATTCAATATTAAGTGCTGTAGACCTTTTGTAATAAATATTTTTAAGTAAAGATTTAAATGAGGCAAGTAACCTTTCTGGAGTGGGAACTGCGAGTGGGGAATAATATGACTATATTTGTAATTTTGACCAGAATAAACTTTAGTTATATCTCTAAACACTATCATAACGCCTTCTGACATTTTCTCCAATCAACCACTTTTCGTATCAATCGGAAAGACAATAAGAAAAGTTTAATTTTCGCGCCTAAAGTTCTCGCGGAATATTCTATAACTTTTTAATGTGCTTAAAAAAAATCTCGGAGTTCAGCCCTCTATAGGTACTTTCCTTATTGCGATGAAGGTTGTGACTATAAACCCACGTTTAAGAAGGTAGTCATTTCGCACTCCTGACATTCATACAACAAATTATAAATTATAGTTATATAAATGTTAGGTGCTATTAATAAACATTTTTGAAGATAATTCTTCCCTTTAAACTTATTGTTATTGATTATTCAGTTTGTTAAACACAATATATGTACAAAATGGTGACTCCGACGTAAACAACGACAGTTTTACTATGCACAATATTCAGTCTCACTTAAATATTTACACATCTGTATAAATAATTCGGCTTCTGTCGACTCAAACACAAATACGAACACATCTGTTGTGCATTCAGGTATACAACGGTCCAAATCTTCTCTCCTGGTACCTAAAATGCGTACCCTTTCCTGGCGTTACATCGACTTTTCGATGTACATTTTTTTATAATCAACTTAAACTATACTAGACAGTGGCAGTTCGTAGATAAAATTAGTAGGGGTACTGCTTCAGAAAATTTTTAGCCGTTCAATATTGTGTAAAAGAAAGCAGACATATGAAAAGAAATTCTATACGTAAACTTGATCGGTTTGCGTTTTAGCCACTGCCGGGTAGTGTGTTTAATTTGTTCACTGAATACCGCTCCGAATTCCCCCTTGTTTTTCAAAAATCCACCCCCTAAACCACAAAATAAGGGAGGGGAATCTGCCCTATTTTTCATATCCTGGCAGCTGGAAGCAGGATAATAATCTAATTCTAAACTTTATCACATTCAAGAATATAAACACGTTTTTAAGCACAACACACGCGGAGTCAAAAAGAAACACTACCTTTCACTGCGTGAACGACAGTGCTCTCTCTACCTGGCGTGCAGCTTCCTATCTCGGATATGTAAGCATGAGCACAACAGCCAAACACCGCGTCGCTGGAACTGTGAAGCGCACAATTCTATACAAGGATTTTTGCATTTTTTTCATAAACTAGGGGATGGCTACTGACATTAAACTTAAGGATTATATAATGTACAATTATAAAGAAAGAATTAGAGAAAAAAGGACTCATTATATTGAATGTATTCGATAATATCGAGTGGAAATAGGGAATGCTGCAGTTCCGCAGTTCCTATACACGAGCCACCACTGATACTAGACTTCTCATTTTGTTCGTTGTTTATCAATCATCTTTCG